>NC_068401.1:26138693-26438693 GCF_023724105.1 Carassius gibelio | reverse complement strand
TTTATGTCCCTCCAGGCATTTGCGTTTGAGTGTATATCGTTTGTTTCCACATTTCATTATGAATGTATTGATGTAGCTCTTATCTGCTGTATTGGTATTGCTGTTACGCCACACATATTAATTATGGCCTTCATGTGAAATATACCCGAATGTGAATGGATGTTTACATGCGTCTATTGGTCTTGGTTAACTTTTAAAGACCTCTGGCATGTTTATAGCTTTGATGTGCTTTGATAGGGCCATCTATTGCTCCTTTGTCAGAATCTTTCATGTGATGTATGTGTGTGTCGGACAGCTTTGGGCTATCGTAGATTACGAGGCGCTTTCTTTGGATGCACATTGACTTGTCTTCAACCTCGTAACCTTGGGGAATCGATGTCCCCCAAGAGTGCAGGTGAACTCCAGCTTTGCTTTGGTACTTTGACTCTCCGTGACAGATTATGACACACACAATGCAGATAATCAGTTTTCAGAGGGTTTTATTGATACTCGATTATAGTAACACCACATCCTTCAGGTTTCCATTTGAAAATGCCATACATTTTCAGACTCAAATTTCCAAACCCCCTTCCAAATTTTTTTTTCAGACCATATTGATACAGCATTATTTTTGTTATGCACTTATATGATGAGAAAAAAAAACTAAACATAAAATGCTCTATAACCTGCATATATTCTCCTCTGACACATCACTACACACACACACACACACACACACTATATTATATTATATTATATTTTAATATTATATTATATTATATATAACTTATGACTGGTTTTGTGGTCCAGTTCACATATCATATAAATCTACATTTATAAATATATAATCAAAATAAATAACTATATAATCACAAATATATTATGTATACACTAGGGGTGTAATGGTTCACAAAATTCACGGTTCGGTTCGATACGATACACTGATGTCACGGTTCGGTTCGGTTCGGTTCGATACGTTTTAGATACAGCAAAATGTAAAAACATCTCAACTTTTCAGAATGCCGCAAGCGCACCGCGGGTCATGTGACAAGAACCAACCAATCAGCTTCATCCTTTCCCGTAACAAGGTTGAGAGCTCAGCCAAGATGAAGGAACAGCTGATCGTAGTTGTATATGGATTGCAATTTTGAAAAATTTAGTAGCAGAGCTACTGCAAGCGATTTTTAGAGCTGCAAATCCATTTATCCTTCGCTGAAATTTCCGCGTCTCATGGAGAGAGCACGTCATTGTTGCTTAGCAAAGACAGACGCCTCATGAGCGCTTCTGCCCGAGCGCTTTGGAAAGGAGGAGAAAGACGTGCTTAGCGTTTTCCACGCGTTTTTAGGCACGATATGTGAACGGCCCCTAAGGCGCTCGCTCACTCAGCACGCGCTGAAGGCTCGTTGCAAAATGTCTAATGCATTTAACAGACCAGAAATATAAGATCCTAAAATAACCAACAGGTCTGGTGTTTGGGTTGGATTCCCTGTAAGCTATAGTGTCTAAATGCTGCAGGGATAGTTTGCTGCGTGCATGTTTCTCCTTTTTTTCGTCTTTTCCCAGATAGTACTGACGCATATATCCCAGATATTCCCGCTGGGGTTTTTTTTTTTTTTTTTTTTTTTTTGTATTCCCGCTGGTGTACCCTGTCATGTTGCAGATGCGACATACCGTTGTTTTTTTATCCACCACTCTCTTGCCATCACCATTATAGCTTAAAGGGAATCCAAAGTGCACCCAAACACCAGACCTGTTGGTTATTGGAGGATCTTCTCATTTCTAGTCTGTTAAACGCATTGGCTATTTTGCAACGAGCCTTCAGCGCGTACTGAGTGAGCGAGCGCCTGCTGAGTAGCCTAACATAAACATATAAGATGGTGTTTTTTTCTTCTTCGGGAGTGTCAGGGGCGTTGCCTGTTACGTTGTTTGGGTTATTGGGCTACCTTGTTGAACGCATATCATTATATTTCTATCTCTCTCTTTTTTTTTTTTTTTTTCCAAATATAATTAATTACTCCAACGAACCGTTCGGTATACATAATGCGTACCGCGTACCGAACCGAAAGCGTCGTACCGAACGGTTCAATACGAATACGCGTATCGTTACACCCCTAGTATACACACATATTATTTTACAATAATAACAATAAAAAAAAAATCTGTTTCATGTTAATGTTACAAGCATATATGTGAAATCATACTTTTTTAAATAATATTTTATTATGAATAAAATATATATAATCTATCTAACCAGTTTTTTTATTATTATTATTATTATTATTTTTACACAAATCAAATGCCATACTTTTCCATATTTACCAAACCCTGTTGCTTGATTTGATCACATCTGCTGGTAATATCTTCTTTTTTAAAAGATTTTTTACTTTGGACAAATGCTAGAAAATAAATGAATGGAGTTTAACTGATAGGCAATATCAGTTTCAGTGTTCAAATTATAATGAAATCTTATAAGGAAATGTGAAAGAAAATGTATAGTTCACCCAGAAAATAAAATAACAAATTCTGTCAAAAATACAGAGTTTGCCATTAGAGTATGCAAATGATGACAGTTTTTTTTTGGTTGAACTATCCATTTAAGTGTGTCACTTAATAACAGCATAAAAAATATATACATATTGCTATGATTGGTATAGTACTCCAAAGACATAAAGAACGCACTGTTCTCATCGACTTTTTATGGCACAAGGAAAGTTGTTGAAAGTTTCATGCCATCTGAAAAGTATTGGGCTTTTGAAGCTATAGCTTTGTGTGTGCGATCACAGAGCCCTGCTTTTCTTTTTCTACGAGTGCTTCATTAATCTGTTGACATTGATGGAATCGTAAGAGCGAGGTCTAATTTACACCCCCGCTGGGGAGTTTTACACTGGACCAGAGAGCGGGAGAGAGAGTGATGAGCGTTTTCCACTGATCTCTCTTCTTCTGACTATTGTTCTCCCCGTCTCACTCTGCGGGGCAGCATCTCTGAGACCGTGGGGGAAGTGAGCAAAGCCATTTTTATAGATATGTCATAACACTGGGTCATTACATGCAAGATCTGAAGTGTAGCACTGCTAAACTTAGTAAATGTATAGCACATTTGATTGTTATTTAACAAAATGATCATTTTGTAATACTTGATGAATTGTTAAGAGAACAGCTTTAATGAACCATTAAAATACATCATTAAAACAAGTTCTTAAAATATCATTAACTCAAAGGCAATTAGAAAAATGTGAAATGTCTTCAATAAAAGTTATATATATATATATATATATATATATATATATATATATATATATATATATATATATATATATATATATATATATATATATATATATTACGTAAAATATGTGTGTGCATGTGTACTGTATGTGTGTGTAATCAGCTTACTTGCATTCAAATTAAATGTATGTGTAATTTCATAATAATAATAATAATTATAATAATATAATTAATAATAATTATTAACTATTTTTTATTTATTTTTATTATTACTATTATTAAATAAATGAATAACTGAATAATATATTTTAATACTTTAAGTGTAATAAGTTTATATAAATGTTTGGTTAGGAGTATATCAAAACATACATACATAATGCATAATAAAAAAGAAACATTTTAGAAATGATTTCTCAATTTCTTTTTAAATTTCCCGGATTTATTTTTTATTTTTATATCATTTTTTAAACTTCCAGACAATGTCCGGAAACTTTCCGCCCCTTTTGCAACACTAATAATAATACACAATCTAACGAATATAAACTTTAATAAATAATAATAATTGTAACCATTACTATAGCACTACCTATTATGTAATTTAAATACTTAGAGTACAGTGGATTGTAGATTATGATTAGAAAGCATAAAGTACTGTAGATCTAGTTTTTAATGCATCCTAATTTTTAAGATGTAATCTTGAATAAGTGTAAAAACTGTAAATTATCCTCAAGAACATGCAAAGCTATGTTGATGCGTTAAGTAGCTTTTCTGTGCAATATAAAGAGAGAGGCTACAAGTCAAGTGTTTCTAGCACTTCTAAAACAGTACTTGAGGATGACTTGCATTTGATTGGAACGCTTTCCTGCAAATTAGCAGAGAAGCTGAGGAGCATTATGCTTCAATTGAGCATTGGCACTGAACAGACACTTCTCACGGCGAGACTCTCAGCGCGCTGAACGGCCATTCAAATCATCAAACACCTTTTTGAGACATTTATGGGCTTACAGTATTGGCAGGGCCTGTCAAATCTCCTTAAACAGCAGTTTATAACTAAAGCTCGTTGTTCCCTGGTGCCTGTCTCGTCTCTGTGAAATCCTCTGGATGGTTTTTTTAGCCAGCGGACCATGGAGCTGACAACTCTTGTAGAGCAGCCAGATAAGAAGATAAAAAGCTTGTTTTTCAGCGGTTATAAATTGCTCTGGCTAGGATCAGTGGTGCAGGGCTTAGAGATATATGACTTGATAGAAGCTTACTTTTATATCCATCACAGAAGCTGGAGTGTTATGTCAGAAGCGTTGAATTATAATGCAATGATAGACGCTAAATTCATTGGGAGCCGTATGGAGCTTTAAGGGCCCAGATCTCAATGCGAACATGGCACGCTGAAAGAGCGCGTGAAGGTTTGTCACCCATCTGAAGCTACTGTAGTGACACGCTCGCTTGAAAAAGGAGTATCGTTTATGCATCCTAATGGTTTCTTTTATCTTTCCCTTTCCTTTGACTTCGGTATGAACCGACCTTGGAAGAGGAAACATAAAGAGTGATGGAACATTAACCAGTGCTGTGCCTGTCTTAAAATATGGCAGGATACGCTTACAGTGAGAGCTGGCAGGTATGCCTAGAACAGAGATTGAAATGGAATGGACTGGACTGGACTGGACTAGACTAGACTAGACGAGACTAGACTAGAATAGAAACACTAGGGGCCCTATCATACACCCGGCACAATGTGATTTGTGTGTTTGCTAGTTTCAGTCCAGCGCTGTTCGCATTTTCCCATTAAGCGCCACGTCGTTTAATTAGCAAATGCGTTTGTGCTCATTTTTTGCGCCAATGGGCGAGCTGCTTTAAAAAAGAGGTGTGTTCAAGCGCATTGCTAGCAGAATGCTATTTTAAGGAGCTGAAAATAGACTGCACCATAGACTAACTCAAACCTGGTCTAAAGTCTGGTGCAATGTTTTTTTTCTTTGTTATTTAAAGAGCGTACACGCTGCTTATTAAACACAGGGACACACAGCAGCACACAAACATGCCAAATATAAAAAATTAAAGGATTGCCATGCATAATAATTGTTTGTAGGCTAAATAAATAAATAAATACATTCCGCCGTTTAAGTAGCAAATCCGTCATGGCACGAGCGCTACTGGCTCTTTAAGGGAATGGAAGATGAGACTCTGATTGGTTCATTGCATGTTACGCCCAAAAAAAACCACGAATTACTTGCTAAGAGATAAGGGACAACCCGTTTAGACCCTGCGCCCGGGCGCGCAACCATTTTTTCGTCGTTAAAATAGCAAAAGTGGATTTGGACACACCCTGAGTGCACCTGCGCCGTGTGCTTTACACTTTGCGTTACGATCGTTAAAATAGGGCCCTAGGTGTTTTTGGAGCACATGCTGACCTCTTATTTTCCACATTAAAAAAATCAAATGAGGACTAGGTCTACCGATCTCTCAATTTAGCAAAAAACCTAATGCAAACTTCAGTTATAAAGTGATCGACAAAAATGCACAGAATCCATATGCTGTACTTCAATTGACAGCCTTTATTTAATAGTGATGGCATATATATATATATATATATATATATATATATATATATATATATATATATATATATATATATATATATATATATATATATATATTTTTTTTTTTTTTTTTGATTATTTTATAGTTATTATAAAGTAATTTCTGAAGCCTTTGACCAGCTAGTTAAGCTAGTGTACAACTATGTCATCATATTGTTACAATATCTATGGCCTACAATTGTGTCTGAAAGGTGTGTTACATGTATCTTTAATACAGGTAATCCAGTGGGTGTATGTGAACCAAGATCAGTGTAGCAAAGCTGACTTTGTGACTTCTGACCTTCCATTACTCCGGCCGCAGCTTGTGTTGGCACACAGCAGTGCTTCTCAGGCCTGAATGCTGTCACTGGTGCTGCCTTTCATCTCAGCTCTTCTGCAGACAGATGCTCTGAAGACGGACTCTTAAGTTTAGAGGCTGACTGGACAATCTCTGAAGAGTCTCTTCAGGTCTCCTCCCACTGCTCCATGAGAGATCTGGACATGTAGTGCACTGGATCATCTCATGAGGCCAGGTTATATTTGCTACATTTTAATTGATGATATTGAATTTAATAATGATGCCATAAAAAAAAAAATAATAATAATATATATATATGTATTTGTATTTTATTTTTTACATATACAGATATATTATAAATATCTAAAAATATTAAGCATTAACAACAACAACAACAAAAAAAGGTTTGGTTGTATACCACTAAAAAACGGACAAAATTATTAACTAGTAAATAAATATACTGCAAGATAATAGCATTAAGTTACTCTTCAGTGAAAAAGATTTATGTGTACTGAAATATTATGGTATGTGGACAATTGTAGCAATTACACCGAACAGAAGCATTTCAGTTCCTTGTTAACTTAATTTCTCAATTGTATAACTCAGACATAAGCTACTAATTAAAATATGTATCTACAGTATGAGTTTTATCTCAATGCAGAAACATTATGTTTATTCAAGCAGGATATAAGATAATGACTATGTCTTTGTGTTTGCATGCACTCTCAGTACAACCTGTTTTGTGACCTTCTATGGTTTTGTATCTAAATAGCATGCATTGTTTATATGCATTTGCATTAACACTTATGTTTTCAGCAAATGTTTTAAGTGCCTTCCATTTAAGCACAGTTATTTATGTAAGAGCAGTTACCTGTAGTATGGAGACGAGCCAAGTGCCAAGACGACATCTTGAGAGTTCAGAAGAATACCAGAATGCAAATACAATGTATCAATGTACTGCATTTGCTCATCTGCAAAAAAAAAAAAAAAATTCCATCAGCAATTCTGCATTGGCACATATTTTCCTGACGACTTTAGAGGTTCTGACAGACTGAAAGAATGGATTTCTTCGCTTGATCTTTTGCTGACACACAGGTGACACTGAAAGGAGAAAGCTTAATTGTTATGATAAAACTTTTCTTATGTGTCTGTTTGAGAATCGTTTTCTCATATTTCCTCTATTCGATCACTAGTGTCAGTGTGGATGGTTGTAACGTAGTAAAGGAGCATTGTTCCTGTCTTAATTCACAGTATCAAATCTAGCGTGCTTCATCAAGATTACACAATGACTGGATTAAATATCACTGGTGGCCCTGAGATTCCAGCAAGCTCAATTAAACACAGCAAAAGCTGTGAGCAATGTTAAAGATGTTTCAGAATTAAATTTAATAATGGAAACATTGTACCATGTATATATACCCTTTGCAGAATATGCAAATATTTTAATATTTTTAACAAAATAAGAGAGCTCTGAAAATTGCATGTTATTTTTTGTTTAGCACTGTCCTTCACATGTCATTTCACATAATAGATATGTACTCCACAAGAAAAACATAATGACTAAATTAATAAAAAATGTCCCTGTTCAAAAGAATCTTAATACTGTGTGTTGTTTCCTGGACGACTGTTTTTCTATATTGTGATAGTTGTTCATGAGTCCTGCATTGGTCCTGAGCAGGAAAAATCCACCTGCTCCTGCACATTTTTTGGTTTTCCAGCATCTTCTGCATATTTGAACCTTTTCCCAAAGTGACTGTAAAATTTGACATTTAAATTTGAATCTATCACACAAGGTTCAAAACGCTCAATGATGCTTCAGAAGGAAAAACCATGCATTAAGAGCCATTTGAAACTTTTGAACAGAATGTTTTTTTTCTTCATTTAGTAATGCCCAGAAGATAAAAAGAAGATAAAAGTTACATGTACCCTGATCTTCAAATTCAAAAAGGGTCTTTTTTGTGGTTTGTTTAAATAAAATGAAATAAGGTTTGTTCAAGATATCCTGAAAAATAGTCTTAATGTGTTAGAAAATTTGCTTCTTAAAGGGGTCATATGGTGTTGCTAAAAATAACATTATTTGGTGTAATATGTGTTTATTTGGTTTAAGGTTAAAAAAACACATTATTTTCCACATAATGTGCATTATTGTTTCTCCTCTATGCCCCACCTTCTGAAACGCATTGATTTTTACAAACTAGTTGTTCTGAAAAGTGAGGTGTGCTCTGATTGGCCAGCTATCCAGTGCGTTGTGATTGGCCAAATGTTTCAAGCGTCTGATAAAAATGTTATTATTGTTTTGTTGACAGGACAAAAACAATAAAACCCATTACAAACGAGGCAGTTGTTTCATCCAGTGGGAACATTTGATCATACATTACTGATTATAATGACTAATACTGTCTTTTTACACGTTGCGTTGCATATTGTGCCGCATAAACATAAAACCATGTCTGCATTTGTGATAGGAGAAGTGACAAACAACAAGTGCTACACTCAAAACTCGCATTTGAATCATCAGTGGCAAATGCTTTTCATATGTAAACCTACTTACAGACTATTCCTTTAGCTTCTTTAAACAAACTGTAATTATTATTATTTTTTTTGGCAAAATATGACATAAATATGACATGTTTTTGACCTGTTCACATAATGCAGTTATATTGATGAACAGTTTAATTTACTCTTCTCTCAGTGATAGTCTGGCTCACACTGGGACACTTTTTCTGCACCTGTGTATTTACCCTAGAATGAAGGTGTAAGATGTGAAGATATCTGTGTGACTCCTTATACAAGTGCTTACCGATTCATAAAGCACTGTATTTGCTAAACCTTTCTCATTCAGGTCTGTGACATGCAGCACAAATGATCCAATTATGCTTTTTGTACATATGTAAATATTGCTCCGGTTCACACGCCCATCTTCGGTGTGTGTCGTAAACCAAAGCAACCTTGTGAAATTCAGAAACACTGTATCTGCGTCTTTCTGTTTATTCTGTACTCCACCAATCACCTGCCTTCTTCAGGCAGGCCCGTGGAACACCTGACACATCTGACAGGTGTGTTTTGACTAACTGCATATGGCAGTCTTGATAAATAACACACTAAGGAGGAAGCTTATCAACCAAATAAACTCAGCTCTACAGATAAGGAAGAATATGCAAATCCAGTCTGACAGTTTCCAGCACAGTCTGCAAAGTGCTGAATAAACATGCCAGATATATAAAGCTCCTTCCTTCTGTTTGTCTCTCATGTTGTTGTTTTTTCATATATATATATATATATATATATATATATATATATATATAAATTGGAGTAGAACCATTTAATATTTTTCACAAGCAAAACTTGCCATAGTGTTGCTATGTGATTGCTAGGGTCTTTAAAAATGTTTTTCAAAGTTGTAAATAAAACAGTTTAATGGAGTATGGAGTACAAGAAAATATATATATTTTTTAAAGTATACTCATACTTTCTACTTCAAAAATGCACATTTACTAGCTATTAATTTTTTTCTTTTCTTTTACGTTTTTTCTTTATTCTGTTTTTAAATATTTATTTCATTGTTATTGTTATTATCGTCATAGGTAAAGAAATATCTCTAGATATGGCAAGCACTTTTAGTTTGTTTTTAGCTTTGCAACAAAAAGTGTAGGTCTGGTCATTTGGAAAAGCAAAATGCGCAGTGCACAGTTCTCCTTCAACAAGCAGTTAATTTCACATTCAAAATTCAGTAAAAAAAAAAAAAAAACTACTCATGCATGTCTCAAATCAAGTCATTCTCCCATAACACTAGCAAGGCTTGTCAACCAAAAAAACACACTTTGTCACTTATAAAACCATGGCATACAAACACTATGTTACATGGCCCATATTTACATTACTGTACAAAATTATTCCTAAGGTGTCCCATTTTGCATGTTGAGTTGTTTAACTACATCTTTTGACAGTTCTTCATTTTTTTTAAGATCTGGAATACATCTCAGTATGCTATTACTGTAGAAATGCAACACATTGCTATCTTATTCAGTTACGTATTATGTTAGGTTGTGAAATTAAGTTTAACAGTTTTGAAAGGGAGGATGTAAACATGCTAATTGGCATGTAGGTACACAGAGTGTTGGTGGCCGTAGTGTCTAAGTGAGAAAACAATTCATGTAATGTGAAAGATGTAGTCACTGAATGCATTTGTGACAAAATGATAAATGATCCACAGTTAGCACACAGCTGTGCTCACTGTGTGAAGTTTTGAAAAAGAGAAATGGGTCCTAGTGAGTGTAAAAAAAAAAACTACTGTACATAAGAGAGGGCACCTTAGGAATTATTTTATACTGTAATGCAAATATGGGGCTCTCAGCATATGCTGTCATTTCTAAACAGTAGAGAGTGTCATTCTTACCTTGTAAGGAAATTTTACAAAAGAAAACACTGTGTAATGTAACCTGCAGTTAGTTATTTTTAAGTCTTCTTTTTTCTTTGAGTGACAAAGTGTGTTTATTGAGTGACAACCTTTGCTAGCGTTATGGAAGAAGATATGAGATATGTTTAGGTAGTTGGTGCATTTTAGATGTGAAATTAACAGCTGTGCCAAGCTGTAAGTTGGTTAGGGAAAAAAGTGACTTAAGTTAAGGTGAGTTCAAATCATTAACTCAGGGTATGTGCAATAGTAATAGTTATACTACACTAGAAGAACCATTTTTGGTTCCCAAAAAAACCTTTCAGTGAACAGTTCCTCAAAAAACCATTCTGAAAAACATTAAAAAAATCTAAAAAAACCTTTTTCAACTATAAAGAACCTTTTCTGCATTTAAAAGGTTCCATGGATGTTCAAGGTTCTTCATAGTAACCTTTATTTTAAGAGTGTAGGCTTAACGAGTCCAAATAAACAGCATCAGGTGAGATTCACCCATATTCACGAGCACAACGCAAAAAGTGGCCTTGGACAGTTATATTGGGGCAGCCATAATACCATGTAACATTTACATTTGTGTCAAACACGGAGGTGTGCGGTTTGTCTTTTTGCGCGGCAATGTGTTTTTGTTCTTCTCGTTACCCTGAGGGGAACAGTTGGCAGGCGGCATAGAGGACAGGACGAAGTGTTGGGCTGGTAGCCAACGCCACGAATGCTGGCGAGTATGACTGACAATTAAAAAAACACGACTAGACAGGGCAGGCAGCTGTGACTTTAGTTTCGGGAGTGTGTGAGGATTTATAGTGATACAAGAGCTTGCTCAAGTCAAAGGAGGAAAACAAAACAAACAATCAATGTGTTTTTTCCATTCTATTACTCAAACATCCAATAAAGTGTCTCAAAATCTAATTCATCCTTATTTATAATACACATTCAACCAATACAACATATTATAAAGCCAAATAGAGATAGGAAATGAGTGTACTGTATATTCAGTCATTTTTTTTTTATATTTCTCAAACCATTAAAGTCTGAAAAAATCTAATCCTTCCAGAACTAATACGTTGCATGCAATGAAATATACATTTCAGGAATAATCACTGAAGGAGTGATTATATGGTTTTCAATGATTATAGGGGATATTCATGGCATAAGCCATTAGAGCATTAGGGGGGCTTTGGTACTATGAGTTGCTGTGCTTCTGTGCTTTTTGTATATATCACAAACACATGTGGCTACATTTTATTAAGTGGGAAAAAATGATCTGTGGGTGAATGATAGAAGTGGAGCATGCATCTGAGTGTCCTTAAAATGAAATCACAGGTTTACTCTGGAGGACTGTGATTAAAGATGGAGACTAAAGCCCCCTTAAATAGGATCTAGAATCATCTGTGATTCAGTGTGAATGTTCAGTTTGGAAATAGTAGATACTGTAAACAGCACTGGCCTAAACAGACTTTGAGCAGAAGATAAGATATTGTACTGTTAGTGAATGAAACATAACATCAAACCATAAAGATTTCCATTTAATTGACTGGATGCTTAATAGTGGTTCTTGTGTATATCCATTTGTGGCTTCTTTGTGAAAATAAAAAGTCTGTAGCAAACCTCATTGTGGTGTATGAGCTCTTAGAAATGACATACATTCCAGCCACTGGTCGAACCCTGTGCCCTCACTGGAGCACGACAGGCCAGTCACACTTCAGGTAATTTAACACTATATTCAATGAGCATAATCACCAGCACCGCATCACAATTCTGACAAAGATGATAATTATGACTCAAGTAAGAATTTTAACTTTTTATTTTCAATGTTTTTTTTTTTTTTCTTCAGTAATTTGAAAATATGGAATAAGATCAATATTCTTGTGTTTTGGAAATGGTTTTGCAACTTCGGGGGTCTTGATTTTGTAGAATTTGTATTATACAGTAATGTTTTGTTGTATTTATAGGGTATATTTTGAGAGTAACTTGTATTTTAGTTTTTATTTGGGGGATTTTTATTGAGGGGGTTATTGTACATGCTATTATATTGATGTTTTTGTTATGTAATGCGTTTTGATACTCTCTTGCAGGGACAGTAGATTAAATTGAGGTCTGTAGCTAAGTCTTTGACTGTTCATTGTCTCTTTTAAATAAATAAACAAACAAATAAATAAATAAATAAATGATTCTAATTAAAATGTTGACTTTTATAATTATTACTTATCATTTTGACTTTTTGTCAATGTCTAGTGTCATAATGATGACTTTTCATAGTAGTATTTTATGTCATTTTAAAGTTTATTTTATTTATTTATTTATTTATTTAACAATTATTGCAGGTTATGTCATTATATAATTTACCAATAAATTATTATTTTTTTCTTCTGTGGTGGAAATGGACTTCTACAGGATCACACCAGTGCAGAGAACATTCAAACTTCTCATTGCCCATTTTTTCACTGTATTTCCTCACATTCATTCATGGATGTCTATCTCTCTTGCTATATATCCATAATGTATGTCCCTCTTTCTGTCTCTACACACATAAGCATTCTCACTTTCAGATATGATCATATTCATTCTATGCAGTGGTAGAAATGCGTCTCAGCTGATTCTGCTACACCACTTTCACTGCGGTATATCATTGGTGTGATTTTAAAAACCAGACACCAAGCAAAACACTGCAGCCTACGGCTTAAACTAGGTTCCACATGAGCGCCTCCGGTACAGACAGTTTCTCTTGATTATCCTAGAAGTGAAAATAACTATACTGTGATATATACCGCTACTGTGAAATAAAATGTCTAATATCATGATATACGTTTTTGGTCATACCCACCCGTACTGCAGGCCAGACTTTTCATTTTTAGGGTGTATGTATGCGCCTGTGTAAGTATCTGCCCATATATTAGCACAAATCTTCTCATATTGTGGCTGTCTCTCTCCTTCTTTCTCTTTCTCGCCCATGTCTCGTTCATCGTTCTGCTCTACTTCCTTCAGCTCAGTTTGTAATGGAGATTGGCTTCAGGTTTATGCTTGCCGCTGCGGAGAGCATAATAACACTATACCTGATGTTTTTCCTCTTCGCCTCTAAAGATTGCGATTGATTTAAGTGTGGTGGGTAATATTGTTCAACGTTGTGAAGGGAAAACCATGACAGCGGTGATAAAGCATTCTGGACATTTGCTTGACACCCGGGTTATCACGACTTAAACGCAGTGAAGTGCAATGGAGAATGGTCAGGTTTTTGAAAGTGATTAAGAGAGATGAGCAATTGGGAGATATAAAATGAGGGCGATAAGAAGACAAATACTGAGCTGTCCAACCTTTGTGTCACTTGCTGTCCTTGCCGCACACCTGTAGCCATGTGTTCTCTGGGCCTAAGCTGCAAACAGATGGCGGCATGTTGTCCTTCACCTTCGTTCTGCGTGGAAAAAAGAGAAAACACCAGTTGACATTTTCCAGACACAGCGCAGCTCCTCGCTGATTTGTCACCTGTCTGTATAATAAACTTATATTTGGCAAATGTGACCCGTCATGTGCACAACAAACTCAACGCCAATGATTAACTCTGATTCTTTTTATCCTTTATGGGTTTATTGCTGTTTACATAAGACTCATGGAAATGCAGACACCATAAAAGTTACACCTGCTCTCCTCCTCCATATGTCTATCAGAAGAGCTTAAATCCAGGTTTAATTGTGTTTGCATCAATCAAAACATTTGAGAAGGTAAGATATGGTACATTGACTACTTAGGTCACAAGGCCGGGCATTGCATAACATGGGTTACAGAGAAAAAAAAACTGCTGTAATAGAGCTCCAGAAATACACAAGCAATTCAAAATTAAAATACAGTCATACAATGGTGACAGAAAGTATATACTTCTGAGTATACAGTAAGATTCATTAAAAGTATTTTACATAAAAATACAAGTAATAGGTTGTTTGTCCAAATTTCTGAAATACAACCTATCAGAGCGAATGCTACAATTGCCCCACTATCCACAACAGGACGCTTTATTATTAATACGTTGTACTCTTTTATCTGCTTCATCATTTAGGTGTTACACGACAAATTGTAATCATATGCTCATAAAATGTATATGCACTGTAAATGTAAATGGTTTAGGGGCAGGGTTATATGTGGTCGTTCATACAAATTCATGTAAATTAGCCACCTAGTAAAATTTTTATTGTTAATGACATTGTTATTATTGTTAAAATTTTGATTGTTAATGGTTGTTTTTGCACCCGCTAGAGGGCACTAAACTTTAAAATGTAAATATAGGTCGTAATAAGTGTCATGACATGCAGCCAAGTATGGTGACCCATACTCAGAATTCATGCTCTGCAACTATCCCATGCTAATTGCACACACACACACACACACACACACACACACACCCAGGGTAGTGGGCAGCCATTTATGCTGCGGCGCCAGGGGAGTAGTTGGGGTTCGGTGCCTTGCTCAAGGGCACTTCAGTCGTGGCATTGAAGGTGGAGATAGCGCTGTACATTCACTCCCCCCACCTACAATTCCTGCCGGTCTAAGACTTGAACCTGCAACCTTTGGAGTACCAGTCCAAATCTCTAACCATCAGGCCACAACTTCCCCAGTGCTTGCACAATAATAAAGTGCTTGCACAAACGACCTATAAAGGTAGGTTTTTTTTTGGTTGGACAGTCTAAAAATATAAAAAATTTAAGATACAACATTTACAAAAACATTTAAAGCTACATTTAATAAGGTAATTATAAAAATTGCTTTGACCAAAAGGTAAAAATGCCTCTGGAAATCAATTCCAAGGTGTAAATATTGATTGTCAATGGGAAAGTGAATTTCTGACCCTGATATACTGCAAAAGACCACAAACAAACAAACAAAAAAATACAGGACCACAAGGAAAGTGAAAGTGCTGCATGGTGTGACACAATGACAGCCAATCAAAAGATATTGGATATTTGGTTTAATATACAGATAGGCGGAGTGGGATTTTGGGCCAGTGAGGGTTCACTATTTCTGGATCACCCAGTGCAACCTGGTTAGGGCACAATATAGTACCAAATATTAATATCAAGGACCAATGCAAATAACAATTCGGACAGAGTGACTTGATTATACTTTTCAGAAATCTGTGGAGTTTTTTGAGCAATATAAAATAAGTCTGTGCCTGTAACTAATTTCACACACAGTTTCTATATCGCAGCAGGGACGCAACAGGGTAACCAAACCACCCTCACCACTTTTTTTGCCTTCACGATTGTAAAGAAATAGGGAGATCCTTGCAATGTATGTGACTTCAGGTTTCACACACGTGCTGCCGCCACTTAAGAAAACACCAGGTCAAAACTATGAGCAGCTGCTTTGTATATTAATATCCTTCATTCTGCAGCTCACCCCCACAGAAGGCTCTCACATTTCTACATCAACACTGTGGTTTCACTCACTCTCATCGTCGTTTACTTTACCTCTCGTTAGCAGAAACCCGATCTGGCGGTACAGCACTTTACGCCATCTAGAGAGGAAACGGGAGTTTATATACCTTTAGCAGAAGACATTCAAGAGCACCGACCCTAAATCACTACAATAACACTGTAGTCATTTAACTGTCAAAATAGCCATCAGAGAGCTCGTACCACCTCAGCAGGATAATTGCACGTGCTTGTGTGAGAGAGGATCATTATGTACATTTAGAGCGTGTTGAGGGAGTCTGTCCTGCATATCTTTCATCTTTTCTTCCCCCACCCCTCAGTTAAGTTCCCATTTTCTCGAATTTACATCTAAGCAGCACTTATTCTCTTGTTAGTGTTTTTTTTTGTTCCCGGTTTCCGACAAGCTAAACAAACAGAATAAAACATGCGGCTATATCATTGCCTTTCTTCTCCATCCTACCAATTATTTGCAATTCTGCAGCACAAGTTTCACCATACTCGGGGAAAAAGCTTTAAGTGGATAGTGCAAACTTTTAACACGCTCCAGTGTGGAAAAGCTTAATGTAACATTACGGGTGCAATGGCTGACCCGTGACCCTCTTAGATTTAAGCTGTGCTTTAAAAGGTTTACTCCGCTGGACTGGTGCTCGCACAGGGCCAATGGCATCCCCTCGCTTCAGGAATTGGCTCTTTCTCTCTTAAATCATCACATCACGAAGAACTGCAAAATTTAATCAAAAGATTTACAAAGGAAGTTTAAGTGAGTCTGTCAGAGACGGCGAGAGAGAGAGAGAGAGAGAGAGACGACAGCAAATAGGATCAGGTCATGTCAGAAGCTCTTTTCTCAAAAGGCTAACACGTGGTCCATTTATTATTCAGCCTTGTCCTTCATGTTTATTTGTGACCCAAGAAGAACAAGAGAAAGAGTGAAATCGAAAGTTGGCTGCTGTGTTTTGGGAACCATTGACTCCCTTTGTATGTACAAAAAAACACTCAAAATATCTCCTTTCATTTCCCACAGAAGAAAGAAAGTCGTATAGGTTGACAACATGAGGTAATGACAATTTTGGGTGAACTATATCTTTAAACTCCTCCACTCTAGCACTGGGATGTCAAAGGCAGCATATACGTTGTATTTTATTCATAGTATTTAAGAAGTTTGAAAAATAAAATAAAATATCAGGAACTCATGAAACATCTGCTATGATATGATGTAATATTAGCAATATTTATACAAAATACTTATTTTGTGAGAATTCAAAATAAATTTTGTATGGATGTTTAGAACAGAATAGAACACAACATTTGGGTTCTGGGAGTAAAAACATTAATAACTTTTAAGTTTTTAAAAACTTTAACATTAATTTTCTCTATGTGGAAATAGATTGTTAACAATAAATTCAAAACCATTAAAGACAGACCTTCTAGTTCTGAGGTTGATGGTCCATGCTTTTGTTAAAGCCATCTGTTTGCATTATTTATTCAAATATTCATGTTCGACAGCTGAATTAGCTGTCAAAATCTACATTATAAATATGAGTTGTAGTGAGAAAATAGCAGAAAAAAAAATGTATATATATATATATATATATATATATATATATACAATCAATCAATATGCAAATTTTGCAGTGAACAAAATACTTTTTTTAATAGAGTTAACACAATTTTATACTAAATATTTCTCCATAGTTTTCGGTTCAACTATGTCCTTCACAATGCTTCATGGGAATTGTAGTTCATTCTGAGGATATTCTGAGAAAAAACAGCTTACAATTCTGACATTTTCGTACAAGTGCAAGTTTATATCTCACTTTTCTGGCTTTACAATTCAATATTAAAACAGAAAATAGTTGCTTTAAATTGCAATAATGCAACACTATATCTTTAGCATAACATGCAGGGATTGTTCACAATAAGAAAGTGAACAGAACTTAGTTTGATTTTGGATTAAATCAGCTTCTTCTCATCTACCCTCATTTTTTTATCTTTAGAATTCCTCTCCTAATCTCTGTCTCAGGTAATAGCTTCCTCATTCCCCTCCTCTCCTTCTTCCCCTGTCAGTTTCTTCATCATCTCAGTCTTGGTATCAATCTGGCGCCCTTGCTCGGGATCCACACTACCCTCATCATCTCAGAGAACACAGCAGATATCTTTTTTTGGGCTGTGGCAAAACAAATGAGCCGAGAATGTTTGACCTTTAGCAGTGCACGTCCTGAACATGATATGTGAGCGTCAGAGACAGAGAGAGAGAGAGGCAAGAAATAGAGAGACTGCGAGTGAAGAAATTGAGAAAAAGATACAGGGGAGAGAAAGATAGAAAGTCAAGGCGAGGAAATAAGCAGAGATGGAGAAACAGAGTGAGTAAGAGAGAGTTAGAATGAGAGTGAGAGAGGATATCTCAAGTCTTTGTTTGTCCGGTGTGCCAAGGATATCTGTATTGATCCAGCAGGGTGTCAATCACAGCACTCAATAGACTATTTATGTACGGAGACCTTTACCTTTGAAATAACAGCGGATCTAAGACGATGAGGGTGAATAGATAACCCTGCTGCATAAAATAACTTCTTTAAAAGTTCGCGCGTGCCCTCCAGAGCACATGATGCTGTCCAGGCCTTCAAACACTTGCCCCACATTACAAACCCACATACAAGCCCTGCAACATCCAACACATCACTAGAAAGCTTCCGTGGTAAAAACAAAACAAAACAAAAAAAAAAATCGTAAAAATATCTTAGGCTCTCCAACACTGTGCTAATTTAATGAAATAAAGTAAAAAAAAAAAAAAAAGAAAAGTATAAAATATTACAATTTAAAAGAACTGTTTTCTATTAGATTATATTTTAAAATGTCATTTATTCCTACTATGGCGAAGTTGAATTTTCAAGAGCCTTTACTCCAGCCCAATTAACTTTCATGGTCTACTGTATGGAAGCCCATTCCCACCTTAGGATCAAATAAATACATAAATTAATGAATACATAAAACAAAAAAAAAGGTAATTGTGAATTTTTATCTCACAATTCTGTATTTTTTTTTTTAAATTGTGAGTTCGTCTCAAAAATTTTTCTTCTTTTCACATCAAATTCTGAGGGAAAAAAATCGTACAATTCTGACATTTTCGTGCAATTGTAAGTTTATATCTCACATTTTAATTAATTTTTTTTTTTTTTTTAAAGAACTGTAACACACAATTGCGAATTTATATCTTGAAATTCTAACTTTATAACTTTTTATCACATATTTCTGATTTATTATTATTATTATTTTTTTTCAAAATTGTGTGATAAAATGTTTTATTATTCAGTGGCAGAAACAATCTTCCATACTTCTATATAATTCAACCAAAAACTTGCCCTCATGTTGTTTCAAACCCTTTTTGCTTTGTACATTCATTTATGAAAGGTTTGAAATAAAATGATGGTGAGTAAACAATGACAAAATTACTATTCGGGGTGAAGTATTCCCTTATACTATTCAAGTTCAAACACTCAAGATGTGTACATGCACGCAAACATACCGTATACGAATTAACATAATTATTTGCTTAATAGGACTATGGATAATGCCATTTTTTTTTCATTCCATGTTTTTCTTAGTACAAAGCATTGAGTAAAATGAAGTCCTTGCCGATTGTAACCATGACAACATCTGAGCATCACCTTGACTGCACAAACGATTGTGCTAAAAGTTATTGCATTCGGGACCTTTACCACATTTAGGACCAAAAGCTATTACACTCAGGGCCTTTATCACATTTAGCTTGTTCGGTGTTCAAGACATGGTTACGGCCTTGTCTAACACCACGACTTCATGGCTCTCAACCCCTCCACACTGTCTGGCCTTAAATCCACAGCTCTCGCTGAAAGTAAATAGGTCATTCAGATGTTCTGTTGACAAATGCCTTGTTGATAACTCCCATCCAGCTGTGATGCCACCCAGGCCTCTCTTATCTAATGGGACCATCTGTCTTGTGTCGATGATGTCACTTCCTGGAGTCTGGCTGAGGCAGGGGAGGGTTGATAGATAGTTGTCTTTATTAGAGAGCGACAGAACCAGATAGCGAGAGACAGGGAGAGAGATGAGCAGATTATATGTTTCGCCCATAAACCTCAAAGCCCATAGAGTCCTGTTTTTGACTTAACATTTGCATGGTTTGAATCACAAATGTGAAAAACACAGCTGCGTGTTTGACTGGATTTACAGTATTAAGTGTTAACCAAATTAGTTGTGGAACAGTTATTTTATGCTCACTGAGCCAGCATTTATTTGGTGAAAAACAGTGATATTATAATAATATTTCACAATTTAAAACAACATGTTTTATATTTAAATATATTTTAAATAGTAATTTATTCCTGTAATGCAAAGCTGTATTTTCAGCATTATTGCTCCAGTCTTCAGTGTCACATGATCTTCAGAAATCATTCTAATATACTGATCTGCTGCTCAATATTTTTTTTTTATAATTATAGTGTTTAAAACAGTTGTGATGCTTAATAATTTTGTAGAAACGGTAATGCATTGTTTTGTTTTAGAATTCTTTGATATAAAGTTCAGAAAAGCATTTATTTGAATTATAAATGTCATTATAATTAAAATTTAAATGTCTTTACTGTTACTTTTGATGCCCACCATATAGCGTCCTTTTTCTGCCTAATAATTTGCATATTTTAAACCATAAATACAAAAAATAAGCAAGTATAAACAATCAAATAAATAACAAATTCAACTGAAAAACAAACAAACAAAAAAAGATTACACCTTATTTCAAGGTGTCCTTGTTACAGTGTCATTCTGCATTTAAGTACTGCGTAATATTAATTAACTACATGTACTTACTATATGGTTAGGGTTTGACTTATGGTAATCTGCATGGTATGATGTATAATTTATTGTTATTATAATAGTAAGTACATGTAACAAACCGTAAAATTAAAGTGCCAACAAAATTTGTTGTTGTGCCCAACAGAGAAATTATTTTTCGCTCACCAAGGCTGCATTTAGTTAATCAAAAATACAGTAAAACAGTAATATTATTATAATAATATTTAGCAATTTGAAATAACTGTATTCTATTTGTTATAAATCCTAAAATGTATTTTTTTTTCATGTGATGCAAATCTGAATTTTCAGCAGCCATTACTACTATATATATCAACTTTAAGATTTTTGTTTCAAGATTCTTTAATGAAAAGAAGCACCATATAGCACCCTGTTGTAATGGTGCTGTGCTAATTAAAGAAACAGTTTTTAATAAAACATCCACAGAGGGCAATCAAGGAATCCAGGAGCCACAACACAACACAAATCGTAGCAAACAGTGAAACAATAACCGGCAAAGGACTGAACAGAACAGGGAGTATAAATAAGGAGACCAATAAATGAGTGAAAGCTGCAAATAATAATACAAATAATAAAAAAACATGGAAACAAATCACGACTGAACAGAAACCGGGTTAGAGGAACTAAACAAGCAAGGAGAACAGGAACAGAAAGAAACAACCAAAATGAGACACAAAGTTCCTTGTCTAAGTCCCTTGTTGGAAACTAAAGACAACATGGCTGAGTGAAAGAATTCTCACCGCAGCCTTTTTTTTTCTGATATATTCTTACTCCACAGGCACCAGTGGCAAAGTGATAAGTGTACCATTCGGTCTTATTTTTCCAAAGGCAAAATGCTCGTCTTGTCAGACTACAAATGGTTTGTATTCTGTTTATCAAGCTCATCCGCTGACCAAATGACATGCCTACAATTTAAGGGTGTTTGAAAGGAATGAAAATGTCTTTTCTCCATCACAGGCATGAATTACAGACACTTTGAGAGCAATAACCGAGGGTCAAAGCGGCACATCTGTGCAGCACTTGTCTGAGAGGGTTTCTGTGAATTGGTAAGCACAACAATCTATGCTTTCAGTTTTTTACTACTACTGCTGTATGTCCGACTTTCTTCCAAAGAAAATAAAGCAGATATATTTGGCAGCATGTTGAGTAACCAACATTCCCTTTGAGTGCATTATCCTTTTAACGACACTGTAAATAATAATAATGGTTAAAAATAAAACAATCCAAGCATATATACTAAATCTATGAAATTTTTGCTTGGTACGGCCCCAGAATAGTTTAATGTAGCAGGGCACATTTTACCACAGTGTTACAATGTTTCCCCTCTATCCAACTGGAATTTTAAAATTGGTTACTGTCTTCTACTAGTTAGCGAAGCATTAAAAAACTCATCTAATCTGACCAATAACAGATTGGAGATTCAAATAATAACAGGTTTGGCTTATTTTAAATGAATACTTAAAACTGAGATAAAAAAAAAATAAAGCCAAAAATGTACTTTAGTATGGTAAAATAAATATTCAGCATTATCTTCAAAAGATTTGTATAGTTTGGCACACTTTTTTTCTATATAGTGTTGACATAGCAACCAATAAATAGCGTAGTTTGGATAATGTGTGGCAATATTTAAACCACAACAAACCCTGCGTTAGTTTGTGCTCCACGCTCCCCTGAAAATTACAGATGAAATCTATTAAATTTATTCAGTGCAAGTAGTAAGGAAACTAAATGCTAACAATTTACAAGTTTTTACTGTAGCATTTTTACATCCTTTTACCATTGTCTTTTTGACATTTCTTACAGTGTATCTTAAAAAAGAAAAAAAAACAAACAAACAAAAAAAACACCTACTATCAGTACCATTCCCTACACAGATTTCACCCAGATTTTCTCCCGAATTTACAGTTTGGAAGTTGATGCTATAGTTCACATTCAAGTTATAACCATTTAAGCCAGTAAGCAGGTTTATTTAATATGAAAATGCTTAATGCATGATGATAATAGACAGATGATATTACACAGATAAACATGAAAATAATAATTAAGTGATGCAAACAGAATTAAATTCTGCTGAAAAGACAACAGTCATTAATCAGCTGAAATCAGTTTATTTTTTATTTCTGTTCTGTTCAATATCTGTTTAAAGTTTAATCAATTTGTAGTTTAATCTAATCTAAAAAGTAGCTATGGAGAAAACAGTGTCATCATCCAGATCAGTTCAATTATCATCCAATGTCAGTGCAGTCAAGTCAATAATTGTGACGACAAGCGCTTATCAGGATCAGCTAAACGCTGGTTTCTCAAAAGTATGTGAAATTTTTTAAGTTTGTTGCATAGAATCTTGAAAATACATCTGAGAGTTTTACACAATGCTCTGTTATTATGCCGATTTCCACGCCCTGAAACGTGACACTGAAACAAACCAAACTGTGATTGGTTGTTTGACATGAGGTCAAACGGCCTCATGGGCGGACCTTGGCCAATGAAAGCTGCCATGGATTCCAGACCTTCAGCTGTCAGTCTGAAGGTCTGGCTACGCGAGACTGTGCTAAATATTAAGTGACGTGATTCTCAGTTATATAGTCTATTATAAAAGTTGTGCATTGCAATATCAGCATCAGCCATCACTGGTCCAGCATTTACCAGGATAAACCATTCTGGTGTTAGCTGGTCTTTTTAGTCGCTGGTGTGAGTCAATTGAGTTTGATTAGTGTAAGTTCTCGATGTATGTTAAACTAAAAGCCTCTGGGCATTGTGATTAAACACGGAGACAGCAGTCCATCAGGCTCACAGGCAGACAGGGGACACTGAGAGACTGGCGAGTCCAGCGCCTGCCGTTAATTCATTCCCCGTGAATGTGTCTATATATACATGTGCACACACACACACACACACACACACGAGCAGATCTCATGTGACTCACTCTGGGCTAATCAGAGTTTTATCTCTCTCTCCAACTGCCAGCTGCTCCAATCTGCTCTGCAGCCTGCCGATTATAAAATTGTAAAAATGTGAAACATACACTCACATTAACAAATGTCACGAGGAGCTCGAAATGGAGAAAAAAATTAATAAATAAAGCACGTTTCCCCGAAGTCGGGGGAAAAAGCCATTGTCTGCTGACATTTCCTTCTCAGGAAGCAAATTGAAATGGAAGAATTTTAATTTTGTGTGATTTCAATAAGCGTGCATCAGAATTGTAATTAATACACACTGCTGTGCTCCCCACGGGCTGCGGCGCTGACACTGGCTTAGCAAGCAGGGGAAGAAACTCCATTTGGAAGTGTAAAGATTATTGTTATTTCCATCTCCTCTCCTTCCTTCTCTACATTTCCCCTCCATTTCTGTCTCCTCATCATTTCCTGTTATTCATAGACACTTTAGATCTCAGCAGATGACCCATGACCCACATACACAGGACTTCACTTTGAATCAGAGAAACAAAAGGGAAATGTCCACATATACTGTATGTGAAAATGTCAAAGTAATGCCACTGCAAAAGCTGAAACTATTGCTGAGATTCAGCGGCCCCAGAAACCATTTGGACACTGCAGCCACATTAGAGAAATGATGAATGTCATTGCTTCTGTACAAAATAATAAACTGGTATTTGAATAACTTAACATAACTACATGTCCAAGAAAGAAAGAAAGAAAGAAAGAAAGAAAGAAAGAAAGAAAGAATCTAAAAAAGAAACTGATTAGGTTTGCAATAAAAAAATAGATATGTTATTCAAAAATGAAAAATGCACTTGCAAATGGCACTTGTTTTTGATTGATTGATTGATTTAATTATGTATTTATTTTCTAATGCAATGATATTCAGATATTAAGCCTGGCTCAAGTTTGGGGCTGCTGCATAACACACACACACACACACACACACACACACACAAATAAAATAAAATAAAATAAAGAAAAATGTATGGAAGTTCTTTAACTTCACCGCTCTCACTAGGTCCCGTGGGCATGATTTTGTCAACTTTTCACTTTCAGGAAAACACATAAGGACACGCCAGACGCTAACTCGTGACATCACATTTTTGCTGATGTGTTTCAGTAATATACAGTTCAAATAACCTCCCTTAGATTAAATTGTGCTCACTGCAGAATAGCTGCAAAAGAAATATTCCACAAAATAAATAAATAAATAAACTCTACACTCTCAAGAAAATAAATAAATAAAAAGAATGTACGAAAGCTGACTCTGGGGCTACCCTTTTAAAATGTGGAATATGTACACATATGTACTAATATGTATATTTTTTTGGTAATAATATCTATCTTTAAGGTACAGTAAATACACACTTTACCGGAAAGTATAACCACTTTGGCAGCTTTATTTCATTTTGTTTTGTTGAGTGTGTATATGCTGTTATTTTTCCATTGAAACACAGAGAAAAAAAAAAAAATCTTCAAAATGACAAAAGTTCATAGAGACCACAGACCTAAAAAAATAAAAATAAAAAAAGGTTTGTAAACTGTTCATAAAATCTATTTTTATAGTCCTAAATTTTCTAAAGTCATTATCCACTAAATATCTCATTCCAGTTTCATAACATTATATTTATCCAGAGATAACCAATATATTTATATTTATATTTATATTTATATAATATATATTTATATTATAGCTTCAATATAATACATAATATTATATATAATAATATAATCATTTTTACATACATAAAGCTGACAAATGGCTTTTGGAGTTAATTGGACTAGTTTTATGTAGATTTTTGCCATGGGCACTACTTCCAACTTAATCTATATATCTTGTATGCTACTGTAATGGAAGAAAGTAAGGTATACAGATTTTGAATGACACAACGTTGAGTAAGTGATGAGAGAATTTGTATTTCTGTGTGAACTATCCTTTAACAGTTTTATCATTAAAACTTCACAGCTCTCATTACGTCCCACAGGCATGATTTTGTCAACTTCTCACTTTCTAGAAAGCACAAGGAAATGGCACACAACAGCCACGTTGTCACAACATTAATGCCTTCCTGTAAAGCTGTTTTCAAGAATGTAATCACCTATGTACGATGGGAGGAATCAAATGTAATCATTATTGTAAAAAGAAAAAAAAAAACCTTATCAACTGAGCACAGATCTGAATATTGTGTCCTTCTCAACGTCTACTGGGATTAAGGCTCTCGCCAGATCTGACTTCCTTTAGATTCCATCACGCTCGGTTCAGTGATATTTGGACGCCATCATTGTGTTTTGGATGCTGCTTTGTTGTCCCAGTAACCTTGTCTCTGAGTTGTAATGAGACTGTGATGTAAACTCATCTCTTGGCAGTGCCACATGGGCCACTGGTGAACATTTATCACTCTCTGGCCTGCTCTGTCCAATCCTGCACCGGCCCAGATTGTGCCTAAAGATAGCAGGAGTGTCTGGAACCCCAGAGATCGGCTCTCTCGCCCTATCTCTCCTTTTCACACACTCCCACAGACACACACACACAGTGAGAGGTAGATAGGCCAGGCTTGCAGCCAGTATGTAGTGGAGGAGAGCAGTTCAGAGAGCTGGACCGAACCATCATCTGGCCAGAGCCAAACAGCCACAGTCATCAGCGCACATGTGTGCAAGTGCGAATGTTTATTTATGCATGTGCGAGACACGTTTTCTCAAATGCCTCCATATCCACGCTCTCACGGAATGGCAGACGTGGCACCAAAATTAGCCGCCAACTGTAACACACGTGAACAAGATGAAACTCAAAGAAGATTTGCTTGCGAAATCACCCAGTTGCTTTTAAGATCCACTTAGATGTTTTACAGTTTATTGCAGTTAAGAGAGCTGCTCTTCTATTTGGGTTATCTTTTTACAGTTCAGACTTACAGTGACTGAAGCTTTTCTGTAAATGTACTTGGTTCACAGAGCTTTGCTGCTTTGGGTCTTTTTGCAGAGTTCACAGAAAGCCCATATTTAAATTCACAAGGTCTTGAGAATGGAAGCGAAAGTCCCCTTAAATGTTGAAAACTGAGAGCATACTCCATTCAATTCATGTTGAATGTAAATTTCATTAGTAGACGTTTGCCATTTAAAATAATTCTTAATATCTGTAAACATCTATTTTTATTCAGTGGTGTTGTTGGACTTGTTTTTAAAAAGTATATTTTCCAAAGAGCAGCAGTGTTACAAATCACAAGCCGTTGTACAAATGCATCAACAATCACAAAAATTACATTTTGCAAACAGCAAAAACAGTCCAAAATTCACATGTAACTGTCTGTAAGAAAGGTATTTTGATTTAAGATGGAGGGACTGTGAAAGTTCAGGTCTATCTGGCATCTAGAGAGTCAACAAGGTGTTTGTATATTAGTTCTTGTAATACAAAAGCAATGTGGTCCTTTTTCATTTGGTCTCTGAAGAACACTTGAGCTAAATGCATTGAATCGTAAAGCTTCGGGGAAGAAGAAAGCTCAATCTCTTTAAGGAAGTGACTTTAAGGAAGTGACCTGTTCATGAAGGAACTGTTCAAATATGTCAATATCTTTCAATATGTGGCTTTGTCTGTTGACCTTAGGGCTCATCTGTAATCATAGAGGATTTCATGAAAGAATTACACTTTAACACTTTATCTGTGGCTAAACTGGCTCGATAGAGGCAGGATGCTTTATCAATACATTTTATGTTTTGTCTTTTATAATTCATGGTCTCGCTGCTATAATATTATTCCATCAATATGCAATTGAAAGGTTGTCAGGTCTGCGATAATCCTTTACATATCCTATCAACAGTCCAGCATCATAGACATGAGCTTGTGTGCATTATTCATACGAGACAAAAAAAATTAAAACAATGCAGAAAAGAAACAGGAACATGTCGATTTGATAATCAAAGCTCAGCTCTTACGGGACTCACAAATTATTGCAGTGGAAAAGCAAAACTTAATAGCTAATGTAATATCTACCTCGTACTCTCTGGCCTTGTGTATGATATATTAGTTTAATAACAAGAAAATTAACAAACCAGAGTTAGCCATTGAAGGATTGGACTTTGTTTATACGAGAGTGTCAACTTGAAGTTAATTTTGAATCGTCCATAGTATCGTGCACAGTTCTAAAACTTAATCAAACAAGAAGGAATGACAATGCAAATCCATCGCTAATACTCACTGGTATTTGTGTTGTTGGTTTCCCTCCAAAATGATGTCACTTCCTGTAAGATGATGTCACAAAAGAACTGGAAAGAACACACAACATCACAAAATGTTTCACTAAGAGAAAGGAAAAAACATGCAACCAACACGTGGAATATATATACGTATAATTGTTATATTGTGATAAACTAATACAGTTTTTTTTAAACCGTTCTCATTAATACAAATATTCTATATATTTGATGGGAAAATGCTAATGTAGGAATATAATACAGTGGTGAGCCTGATTTCACCAAGTGCAGCATGTTCCTGGATCAACAACCTTGTTGATCTTGGAACAACATTCCAATCAACCAATCAGAATTCAGATATAACTTTTGAGGAAATATCTGTTTTAAGCTCAAAGTCAGGGTTAGGTGCTTCTACACTCTTGTTAATCAGCTATAATTTCCTACTTATTTTATGAATAAATTATGGGTAGGGTTAGGTTTAGGGGTAGGGATTGGGTTAAATCCATATTTTTTATAATAATGTATGATGTACATCTGTTTACTGACTGCCTTTATTCTTGAGTCACAGTTCTTGAGTTTGAGGAATGATAGATTGGCCCAGGTTGTCAGCCAGCCAAAAATACCTTCTTTACTCCTGTATCTCCCTTTATTCGTTTTAATCTTTCCATCCCTTGATATGTCAGTGGAAGAAAAAGCAGATAATAATTTCCAAGAACCTGACTGGCACTTCAGTCCCTCCCTCTTTGACCTAACAAAGCTTTTGCGCTAGCTCTCTCTCTCGCTCTCGCTCACACACACACACACACACACACACACACACACACACACACACACACACACACACACACACACACACACACACACCTGGAACCTCGACAGGAGTGTCGTCCCACTTCAGCTCAGTGTATGAGATGAGCGATAAGCGCATGTGTCTCGTGTTCGCCTCTAGATGGTGCTGTTCACCGCAGCACAACTCAACACGCTCCGATGCCCATCTCTCTTCAGACATCCAGGATGTCTAACAAACCTGGAATAAAATAGATCAGAAGATTTTAGATCGGTGCATATAGTTTGTATTAAACATATTTAAACCTAGTTATCCTTTCTAACAGAAAAAAATAAAAATGAAATCACTGCTACGTAATCACAATGGTGAAATTCACAATTTATACCTTTTCATCGAGACGTTTCTTCATATACAGAATTTTGCTGTAAAAACCACACAGCCACCCAGTGATTGAGCATTAGCTATAGGAAGCATTTTGGTTATTATATTTTACAGTTTCAAACTGTTTGTGCCAACGTATGTTTGCTGTTTATGTTAATATACCAACCTATTCGAGCCTATGAAATCTGTTTAATGCTGTAAAATGTAATGCTACTGATGACACAAGTGGTACAATATATTGCCACATGATGGTTTATAGTTCATCAAAACTAACTTGATACAATTCAAATATGGTTCCGTATTAACGATTAGGTTATACACGCTTAAACGGTGAAGCTAACATTCCTACCTAACTTACTTAATACCTGACACAAGCATAGGATTAAGTAGACTATACACTTCTCGTTTGAATCAACCCAGCAGACTTTATCTGTTTTGAAACGCTTATTGGATGCCGCACTCTTTAATACTCCAAATAACTGTCGGTCACAAGTGACAGAACATTTTCGGTTTGTGTTTGGATTATTTGACACCAAAATGCTGTAAACAGATACATGAAATGATACATGAAATGATCTTATGCGTTAATGAGGTGAAATTGAACCGTACATCGAGCGTCCTCATCCCGCAGCCCGCAGAGTCTTTCTGAGGCATTTCGCTCAGTCTCAGCAGCGCGCGTGAGTGACGTTAATTCTAACCAATCAGATTATTCCCCCTCCCCTCACAACGACGTTAATGAAGAGACGGGCCAATCAGCAGCCGAGGGGGCGTTCCCCTGTGGGCATACTCAGAGTTAGTGCGAGAAATTCAGTCTGGGGAAGAGGAGAGAGCGAGGATAAGCATCCCAACACATCCCGCTGTTTGGACTTTTTCTCATTCAGGTGTGCGCGACGAATCACGCACAAGAGACCGGGACAGAAGCCGTGGATTTTCTTTCTGACTGAGGACTGAGAGGGGAATGATCCGATCGCATTTGAACTTTACTATTTTTCTCTGATTGGATAGTTTATGTTGATATTTGAGCAGAACAGGTGCGATTCATAAGGGTTCCTCCGGTAATGCGGAATGACCGTACGGGACCGTTGACGCGCGCGTGGATCACCTGATTCATCACCGACCACCGCATTCCGCGCGTCCCCGACCGCAAGCTGGTCTACGGGGGAAAGTTCATAAAAATTGTCTGATTGAGTGCTGTTAAATCAACATTTCCCCCCAAAACCAGCTTGTGCTTTGAATTGGATTTTTATTTATTTATTTTTTTTCACGACTAAAATACTCAACTATTCACTTACATAGTCCTCAAAGCAGTGATCAATACGGATACCCTCATATTATGCTGGAGGCAGATCATTTTTCTGACTGGTCGAACGGATTTGTTACTATGTACGCGAATTGGTAACCTCTGTATGAACGAGCTCACAGTGAACCGTGGTAAGAAAACGCATGCATGCATTCATACACCCAAACAGGTTTGCATGCAGAATTTATGTACTGTCTTGTTTAAAACACTGTTAGTTCTCGTGCATATGCTATTTAATCACAATAAAATAATAATGACATTAAGTGCCAAATGCATGATGTTTAAGATTGAAGGAGATGACATTAGTGACATTTTATGTGAAATGTCTTGAAAGATGATTCTGAGTGCTTGACTAGCTGCATTATTTTATCTAGAGCCTCTCTGTGTATGCACAGGGAAATAATAACAGTGAAAAGCAGGATGCAGCGGTGTTTGAATGCATTTGAGAATTCTAACTACAATGCATTGCCACCTTTACTAATCATTATTATAAACCAAACTATAAACACTTATTGCTTGATTTTTAATTATGCTGATTTTGATTGACAATTTTTTTTTTTTTTTTTGTCTTGAGCATTGAGTATTATGTAATTCATTGTAACATATTATAATGTTGTGTGTTGTAGGGTCGTGTTTGGCTGCTCTTTATCTACGAATATAAGGCTCTGTGAAACCTTGGCTCTGATAACACCATATGGAGACAACTGTTTGAATTAAAGTAGCGGGAACACGCGTGAACTGCTGTCATGGATTTAAGGGATTTTTTCTTGTTGGCAACATTAGTTGCTTGTTTCTGGTTAGATCCAACCATAGCCCAAGAGCTCATTTACCCTATTCGAGAAGAGCTACAGGAGAATGTTCTTATTGGAAACATACCAAAGGACTTGAACATCTCCCATATGAACGCTGCCACCGGTGCTACCAGTAATCTGGTTTACCGACTTGTGTCAAAAGCAGGTGACACCCCGCTACTTAGAGTGATGAGCAACACAGGAGAAATCTTTACCACCTCCAACCGTATCGACAGGGAGAAACTCTGTCCCGGCCCCTCTTTTGAAGACAGCGAGTGCTCTTTTGAAATTGAGGTGGTCATTTTGCCCAATGACTACTTCAGATTAATCAAAATTAAAATCATCGTCAAAGACACCAACGATAATGCCCCCATGTTTCCCTCGCCTGTCATTAACATTTCAATTCCGGAAAACACCCTCATCAACAGCCGGTTTGCCATTCCCTCTGCCACTGATCCAGATACCGGACCCAACAGCGTACACAAATACGAGCTGTTGAACGGGCAAAGCGCCTTCGGTTTGGATATTGTAGAGACACCAGAGGGTGAGAAATGGCCTCAGCTTATCGTTCAGCAGAATTTAGATAGAGAACAGAAAGATACTTATGTGATGAAAGTCAAAGTGGAGGATGGGGGGAACCCACAGAAATCCAGCACTGCCATTCTACAGGTGACCGTCACTGATGTTAATGATAACCGGCCTGTCTTCAAAGAAAGCCAAATCGAGGTCCACATCCCAGAAAATTCTCCCGTCGGCACATCTGTAGTTCAGCTGCAAGCCACTGATGCAGACGTGGGAGCCAATGCAGAAATAAAATACATGTTTGGGACCCAGGTGTCTCCAGCGACACGGAGACTTTTTGCTCTGAACTCCACCACTGGGCTCATAACAGTTCAAAGGTCGCTTGATAGAGAGGAGACTGCCATTCATAAACTCACAGTACTAGCTAGCGATGGAAGCTCGAGTCCAGCAAGAGCCACCATCACTATCAATGTGACAGATGTGAATGACAATGCTCCAAACATCGACTTGAGATATATCATCAGTCCAACTAATGGTACTGTAATGCTTTCTGAAAAAGATCCAATAAATACCAAGATTGCGCTCATTACTGTATCTGACAAAGACACAGATGTCAACGGAAAGGTGATTTGCTTCATTGAAAAAGACGTTCCATTTCACCTCAAAGCAGTTTATGATAACCAGTATTTGTTAGAAACATCTGCACTGCTTGATTATGAAGGAACCAAGGAGTACATCTTCAAGATTGTTGCTTCTGACTCTGGAAAACCTAGTCTGAATCAGACTGCCCTGGTCAGAGTAAGGCTGGAGGATGAGAATGACAATCCACCCATTTTCACCCAGCCTGTCATTGAGCTGGCTGTCATGGAGAACAACCAACGTGACATGTTCCTGACAACCATCAGCGCCACAGATGAGGACAGTGGACGGAATGCAGAGATTGTCTACCAGCTTGGACCCAACGCATCATTTTTTGATCTTGACCGCAAAACAGGAGTGCTAACCGCATCCAGGGTGTTTGATAGGGAGGAACAAGAGCGATTCCTCTTTACGGTCACCGCTAGGGACAATGGCACCAGGGCTCTGCAGAGTCAAGCTGCAGTCATAGTAACCATACTGGATGAGAACGACAATAGTCCTAAATTTACACACAACCACTTTCAGTTTTTTGTGTCAGAGAACCTGCCTAAATATAGTACTGTTGGAGTAATCACAGTCACAGATGCAGATGCTGGTGAGAATGCTGTGGTGAGACTTTCGATCCTTAACGATAATGAGAACTTCATCCTTGACCCAGATTCTGGAGTCATAAAGTCCAACGTTTCCTTTGACCGAGAGCAGCAAAGCTCTTACACCTTTGATGTTAAAGCTGTGGACAACGGAAGCCCCCCATGTTCGTCAGCTGCCAAGGTGACCATCAATGTCATTGATGTCAACGATAATCCCCCCATCGTCATCTACCCACCATCAAACACCTCTTTCAAGCTAGTGCCACTGTCTGCGATTCCAGGATCGGTTGTGGCCGAGGTGTTTGCGTTAGATAGCGATACGGGTATGAATGCAGAACTCAAGTACACTATTGTGAGTGGTAATGGAAGAGGTCTTTTCAGAATTGACCCTGTAACGGGAAACATCACATTAGAGGAGAAACCCACGGTTGCAGACATTGGCCTCCATAGGCTAGTGGTCAACATCAGTGACCTCGGCTATCCAAAGTCCCTGCACACTCTTGTCCTTGTTTTCCTGTACGTAAATGACACTGTTGGAAATTCCTCATATATAAATGACCTCATCCGTCGGACAATGGAAACGCCACTGGATAGGAACATCGGCGAGAGCAGTGAGACTTATCAGAACGTTGACAACCTCAAAACCATCATTGCCATTGTGACTGGTGCCATGGTAGTGATCGTGGTCATCTTCATAACAGTTCTAGTTCGCTGCCGAAATGCCTCACAGTTCAAGGCGGCCCAGAGAAAGAAGCAGGGTGCTGAGTGGATGTCCCCCAATCAGGAGAACAAGCAAAACAAGAAGAAGAAGCGCAAAAAGAGAAAGTCGCCAAAGAGCTCCCTCTTGAACTTTGTCACCATCGAGGAGAACAAACCCGACGACTCTGCCCACGAACCCATAAACGGAACCATCAGTCTCCCGGCTGAGCTCGAGGAGCCCGGGATTGGACGCTTTGATTGGAATGCCACCCCTACTACCACCTTCAAACCCAGCAGCCCAGACTTGGCCCGGCACTACAAGTCTGCTTCACCCCAGTCGGCCTTCCATCTCAAAGCTGACACTCCGGTATCTGTGAAAAAGCATCATGTGATACAGGAGCTGCCACTGGACAATACCTTTGTTGGGGGCTGTGACACGCTTTCCAAACGTTCCTCCACCAGTTCCGATCACTTCAGTGCCTCAGAATGCAGTTCACAGGGAGGATTCAAGTCAAAGGGGGCACCTTTGCACACCAGACAGGTAAAAGAACACTTTTACTGGTCTATAAGTACTGCTTATAACTGCCCTGCTCAGTACTGAAGTGCCTGTGGTAGCTAAATTGCTCTGATTGATACATCTGTGATGCACTATGTAGAATGTAGAATTCAAACCACCCCCCGTAGATGTTCTCCTATTATGACCAAAAAAAAGTCGTAAATATTGTGTGTTTTATATGAAACTAGCAGACCCAGGCGAATTAATATTGTCATCATCTTACCACATGCATTTCTATGTTTTATTTTTTTATTTATAAACCTCTACTTGAAACAAGTGCTGGATAAGCAGTTGGTTTAAAGGGTGAGATTAAAAAATAATCCAACTTCTCTTATGAATCCTACAAGGCTAGATTCAGTTTAATTTCACTGCTCTGTCATGGTTCAAAGATGCAATGTTCTGAGTTTGTGAAAGAAACATTTTTTTCTCGCCTGTCTACTTCGATCACCATTTTCTCATTTCGACATCCCAAACTCTTTTGTGGAAGAAATTAATTTGACTCTAGGCATTATCAAACAAACCATCACTTATATGAATAACCACTCAAATTCAATCTTGTTCTTATTTTTCTGCATTTGTTAATTAGCATTCTCTATGATACCAGTTTCTTAATTTATCTTGGACTGCAGTTAATCTACTAATAGAGAAAATGTGCACACACAACATTAAACATTATCTCCTGGTTCATTAAATCCAATGGTATCCAAATACTAAGCCAATAAACTGTCTCAGATATTTAGTATAGAACAGCATTCGCTTTCGGTAACTGTGCATATTTCTCAAAGACAATTCTACTGGATGAAGCGAAATCACTAAAGCGAGTTGCCAAGCACAGCATCTCATAGTATAAAACCCAGATGATGAGAAAGAGTTGAAGGAGGGTGGGTAGGAGGGAGGGAGGGAGGGGAATATTACCTTTAGGTGGCACTGTTGTTCTGTATGGCATATTCTGGCTGTGGGCCAACATGCAATGTGTGTGTGTGTGTGTGTGTGTGTGTGTGTGTGCGCAATGCATGGGGAAGAAGTGGGGGGCAGTTCATTCTCTCTCTGACGCTCTCTCTCGTTCACTCTCTCTCTATCTCTCTCTTACTTTTCATCTCTCTCTGTCTCCTTGCCTTTCCCTTGCCCCTTGTCTGTGTGTGTGTGTGTGTGTTTGTTTGCGTGTGTGTTTGTGTCTATGGGAGCATCTCTCTCAGTAAACAGCTCATGTCTAATGATGGACAGAATACACAACAGATTGGTAATGGCTGTTAGAGGTGTATAAGATAAGATCTAACCGTCGGAGAACAAACACATAAACACTTGTTTGCTTAACTATCTAAATAAGGACTTCTGTTTTAATTCTGTTGTAATTATTATACTAATCATTACTACAGACTATCATCTGGGGACAGTTTAATATTTGTAAACTTTATGATCTGTTTTTATTTTTATTTTTTGTTGTTGTTTGTTCATGGAAGCTTTTCCCCCCACTTTGAAGATATAAATTAGTGCTTTTATTTAGTTGTGTTTATTTAAAATCTAAATATAAGTATTTTAACCATATTTATGAGTTATGAATTATTTTCTAGTTCAATTTAGTTTTTTTTTTATTTTTTTTAGTTTTTTTTCAGCTTCTGGGCCCAAAGTATAACAAAGTAGATCAACACACTCACAAACATAAATGTTTAGATATATGTATTTAAACTATATTTGGAGACTGTCTCTCAGTTACAAACTGTAATTTCTGCAGAATAAGCCTGTTGCTCTAAAAGAAAATATTTGCATTTTTAAAATAAAATAATCATTGTTTTCTTTGCATGAATTGCTCTACCAAATGAAGTACATCCCTGGATGTCCCCAATGAAAAGTTTTATCAGATTTATTTCACTTCAGGGGATAATTTGGTCCACAAAGTTTAGCTACAGTAAGTAAACACACACAACCCCGCATATTTCCAGATTAAGTGTGTGGAAGATCGTTTATCATTTCCTTAAGCGTTAAAGCTGTACTAACAAAAGCTTGTCTAATATTGGTTTCCGGGCGGAAGAGAGTGGAGGATGGGGGCGTCTGGGTTGGCTTGCTCTTGTGTGGGCCATCTAGATCTTGGACATGCAGGCCACACAGGATATGACCCTTTGATAGGTTACACTGCAAACTCATCCCATTCCCATTCCAAAATGAGAACGTCAAATGATTCTGATGAAGCATTTCAAAAGGTTTTCAATGATTTTGCATATGCAAAGCAATTCATTGCATTCTCTTTCTTTCTTCCTGTCTAAGGATTGCATTTTAGGGAGAAAGAAAGGAGTACACCAATGTAGAACGACAGATTACATAATGAACTGCAATCCAGGCCAAGAGAGCGGCCTCTGCAGCTACTGTCCTATTGGGAACCATGCTGTCATGCTGTACATGCCTTAACGAATGACTCAGTGACCCAAAACAATAGCCGCTACTGTAAGTGCAGAGACAGATGCCTGTCAACGCTGTAGATGGATTGTACCACACTGTGAAATGTGCTGTTTGCTCAGTCCAGAGGGGTCCGTGTTTGAACAGGGGTTGCCCTTTGTGTCTCTTTCTCGATCCTTTAAAGGCCACTGACTGTGCATTTCCTCTCTAAAGCTCATAGATACCAGGGCAGCCTCCATGCAGGGCTAGTTAGCACAGCTAGAGGCACATCAGTGGAAAGCTTATTATAGCACCCAAAACCACTGCTGACAGCCATAGGGCAATTAACACTTGGCCTTTCTGTTCACCAACTGAACTGAAGAAGTGCAAACAACAATGAGCACATGCAAACTTGCCTGATAGTCAAGGGTGAAGCAAACACTACCATTTTCAGTCTGCTTGGTCGCAGTGTAATGAAAAAAAATGTAGGTGGCTGTGTAAAACTAGAGCGTTGAAGGGATAGTTCACCCCAAAATGAAATTCTGTGATCCTTTACTCACCCTCGTGTCTTTCCTTTATGCATTTCTTCTTCTGTGGAACAATAGGGTCCAGTGTCTTTTTTTTGCATCCCAGCATTTTTCAAAACTTTTCTTTTTTTTGTGCACCACAGAAGAAATGACGTCAAACAGGTTTGGATAACATGGTGTGAGTAAATGATGACAGAAGTTACATTTTGGGGAGAACTGGCCCTTTAAGACTAATCAAAAGCATTGGTTGCATGAGCGATTCATTGGATGTTAATGCATTTATCCAAAGCAAGTTAATATTGCATTCTACGCTTATAATTCTTCAGTTCATCCATTACCCTGAAAATAAACTCATGACCCTGCTAGAGCCACACTCTACTCTTTAAACCATATAAACTTTTAAGTCATATAATTACTAGTCATGGGCCAAATGATTCTTTCAATCCTGCTTCCTATAATAAAATATATTGTAGGAAAATTTCCACTGTGAGGAAACAATGTGTATCATTCCTTGCCCATTTCTCTGTCACTTTACTGTGCTTCTGAGAGTGAAATTCAATATACAAGAGATACAAATCACTCACCTTCCAAAGAACTTGTTGATGAACTGCCTTTATGGCAAAATAATCTGAGTAGGCCATTTATTTCTCATTTGTATTTTTTTTTTTTTTATTGCATGGGGCAAACACACACGCACAGATCACGGTTCAATAGCTTCTCAGGATGGAGGCGCATTAAAAAGTCTATTACGAAGTGCATGAAACATTTAGGTTATTGATTAAGCGTGCATGTGCAAGACTCCGCTCTGCGGGAAAACTCCTCAACAAGCCTGATTAATAAACTCAGTTGGAGAAATTAAACTGGGAAGTGACTGCTCATAGCAAACTGAACTCATGCAAGCATTTATAAGAGCATTTGTGCTTCATGCTGGAGAGTGTCTGCTCGTACTCATACTTGCTCAGATTTCACTTCAAGAATGTCACTTACATCATGTCTATCAGATTCAGATTTCTTATCAGATCTTTGTCCATGAATATAGATTCTTATAGAGAGCTTCATTCATATGTATCCGAGCCCTGAGGGGAGCCTAACAGTTCTACCAGTGAGTGTGAGCAGTAATGACTTGGAATTATTCCGAAAAGATGCGGTTATTCCGTTTGGATTAGGAAGCAATCAGACCCGAGAGATTCTGCTGGACTGTTTTTAGAGACCAGATGATTGTCTCTCATGCACTGTTTCCTCTGTTGCCGAGCTATCCTCTAATCTGGCAAAGCAGAGTGCAGTCAGGTCTTTCCCACTGTCACATAATAGAAGAAATCTGTACGCATCGCCTTTCCTGAGAGTCTCAACGAGCTAAGACAAAACCAAAATGAAACAAAAGTGCCCGGTTGCTGACTTGAATTGCAACATTGAATCTTAAAAGATTACTCTTGCATCAGGCTCGCGCTCCGCCATATGTGAGCTAGACAAAGGTTACTAGCGAGGGCACGGAGCGAATAATATGTGGAATGAAGAGATGTGTGTGTGTGTATTCAAGCCTCTCTCAAGTGGCTTTATGCTTCAATGAATGGACATCCTAATGCAAACAGTAGAGACTCAAGACGGTATGGGCGGAAGGTGGTAATAGACTCTGCATTGTGATGGTGAAGGGCCGGGAGGGAGTAGTTCTTTCTCCACAGGTTCATTTGCCACATTAATAAGGGATTAGCATGGACGGGGCTCCCAGGATCAGGGCCTGAAGTTTGAGAAGATTAATGGACTGTGACATTATTGCACCTGAGGGGGATGTCTGTTGCGATATCTGGCACATTGAGCTGATGGAGGGGCTCCGTTGGGCCAGGGAAAGAGATTTAGTCGGGGTACAACACTTGCGGCTGCTTGATACCTCTCATTGTCTTGCATAAAGAGCCTCTGCAATTCATTATTACGCATTGTTGGGCTCCTCTTTGACTGGTTTACGGGAGCCTAGATTAAATATTATGTAAATAGTGTTGGATCGGTGCAGTGTTCTATTATTAAATAAACATTTTGTCATGATTTACTCACCCTTGTGTCACTCCAAACCTGTATACCTTTCTGTAGAACGCAATAGAAGATACTTTGAAAAATGCTTCAGCGTTTTTTAATCAACCCAATGAAAGTCAGTGGGATCCAGAGTTCTTTTGGACCCAAGTGACTTTCATTTCATGAACAATAGAAGGAAAAAAATCATGCAGGTTAAGGTGAGTAAATTATGACAGAATGTTCATTTTGGTGTGAAGTATCCCTATTTAAAACCAATTGTGTATGAAAAAGATGAACAAGAGATGCATTTTCTAATTGTTCAGCCTTCAATGCACCGATTTTACACAATCTAACATTTAGCTGAACCCCAAGGTTGGGTTTATCCCATATATACACATTGGAAACCAAAGATTCTTGTCTTTGGGAAGGTTCCTAATTCTCCAAATCCATTCTAGGGTCAGTCCCGCCATTTCAGCCCAAATGGCAGTGGCTTACAATTATGAAATTTAAATGGCTGTCCATTTCTCTTATGTAATCCAGTCTACCTCAAGTGCAGTTTGTCAACTGCAAGCAGGCTTATCTTTCAAACAGACTGTTGATTGTGCATGTTCTGGACCCAACGCCAAGGTGAAAACTTCCCTGTTTTGTCCCTGTGAGTCTCAGCTTCTGAAGTTCAAGTGGAACTCACTTTGTATAAAGTACTTTGCAGTTATAGTCCTTGTTTGGGCCAAACTGTCAAACTGCTTTTGATAGGGTACTGATGGAAGACAGTTGAGGCGGTGTAAGAATGGAACATTGCCTCAGGATGCCCTTTGCAAAGCCTGTAAAACTCCTAAATATAGAGAACAAACTAAGTTTGAGGTAGGGTTGAAGGCACCCCACTTGGGTGCTAGCAGAATGTTTCAGTTTGCTCAAGACTTATACTGTACATTCGCACAGACGTTCAGAAGGTGTTGCTGGTAGAACTTCAATCAAGACCTCCTTCCCCTGCATGGACAGAATAAAGAAATGCTTCTGTTATGCTAGAGTTTTTATTTATTCATTAACCAAACTAACACAGACCATTGGTAAATTACCAGGATTTTTAAGATTTTCAAATTTGTTGTTGATTTTTTTCATAATTGTCAAGGTCATCACACAGTTACTCTCACGACTTTAGAGTAAATGTGATTACAATAAACTTTGATGGCTTCAAAAATTATTTGGACATTCATTGCACAATTAAAAAGGAATGAATTTCATTTGACAAAATATAAAATTTACACCTGCAATGATACAAAAATTCTAGACTTTTCTTACTCATTTCTTACCCATGTTTGCAAAGACCTTTAACATTATGTATTTAGAACTTCCTTTAAATTTCAAGCAGTGCGAACACAGGTAAAACATGAATTTTAACACTAATATTTCACAGTGTCTACATACTCCACAAAATCTAAAATAAATTCCACTTGATTTTGAAATTTTGTACATTTTAAGCAAGGTTTGAGTGTCCGAATACGTATTAAATAAGGACCATGAACTTATATCAAGTAAGTTTTTCGGTCTGGATGTTTTCGAAATGTTTTTGTTTTATTTTTGAAGTCGAAAGAAGAGAAAAAGATGAATGTTCAAATATGTGTAGCTGTGTGTTGTTTCCTCTGGCAGCTCATTTGCTGAAGTCACAAGCAAAAGTCAACACCATTCATCATAATTTCATTTCATAAAGCAAACTGATTGATAAGAGATGGCTCCCGGATCCACTCTGTGATCTTTGACAGACTATATGAGTACATTCTGCCTTTCATATTTTTCATTCCATATTTTTAGCCTTCATTTTCATACACATATTAACATTGACTGATTATTGGCATTGCATGATTCCTAATTATATATAATGAAGAATATAAACAAGTTATTAAACCCTATCATGACAACACCAGAAGTCTCTCTGTTTATTTCATCTTACAGTACCTACATGCTGCAGTTTTGAATGCATTTGGGTAATGACTCACACAATATGAAATGGCCAAAGTAGATATGGTGGAAGAAAATGTTTCTTGACTAGTTTGTGATGTTCTGGACACTTTTTCATTTTTGTACACAAATGCTCACCTGAGGTACAGTAGGGGTTCATCTAATGTGCACCAATTCATCTCAACATGATTGGGACATAAGACAGAAGTCCCACATGAGCACCACTGTGCACTCTTAACAATAAAGGTTCTGGTTTAAACCACAAAGGTTTTTAGATCCCGATGCCATAGAACAAGTTTATTATGAGTTCCTCAAAGAAAACCATGCATGTTGTGCTGCTTTAAACAACTTAGAAACCGTTACTTTGATCTGAAGAGCCTGTAAGGTACTGTCAAGAACGTTTTTAATCTCCAAAGAGCAATACAACCAACTCAAGAAACCCTGAAGGGGAAGAACCACTGAAGAACCTTTATTTTTGAGAGAGTACTGTGACCATCCCTAAGTGCTGTTTCTCTGACACAGTGACATCATTATGACACAACGAGCCCTGTAGGGTCTTTCCAAAGGTTGAAGGAGTCATCCTGTCAGATCACAGCACCTCCCCTTTCTTCAGATTAATAGCCTTGATTACCATAATCTGTGAACTTCTTCTGTTCCACCCCTCCACTGCATTCGCCGTAATTTATAATGTACATAAAATATGTTTTATGTAAATTGACCTCCTGGTAATCTTGCTTAATGTGCTGTGTTACTCTATAATGGACTGTTATGGTTTGTTTCTGCATATTTTTTTCTTTTGCTTGTTATAATGTACTTCCCCACTGCAATCTGTATGCAGCTCAAGTAATCCTTGATGACTACTAATATTATGATTTTCTTTTTGTTTTCTGCTGAGCATTGCTTGAACAGTGGTATTTTATCTTTTTAATTTCATAATAAATGTTGAAAAGTGATTTTTTCCCCTTTCTGGCTTTTAGTCCACTGCTTTAGACACTCTAATCAGGTTTTACTGCAGAAAAAAGCACGTCATTATTCAGTCAATGTAATGCTTTCATCATGCAGATCTAAGGTTTATCATACATTTAGAAAGTGTGCATCATACTAAGCGTGCACACTGTTTAAATCACATCTGCACTGTGATTGAAGTTAACGTATAAAGCACTGCTAGCTTAAAACTTGTTGACATATTGAAGCTCAAAGTAGGACTACGTCTATTAAAAATAGACAGAGTAAACAAGGAAACACTGAGTATGCATATTTATTAGAGTAAAGCTTCATTCAAGTTTTGTTACACTTCACTGAAAGTTGAAAAATTAATGCAAACCAGTGACAAACAACTGAATTAATTTTAGAAAGGGATTTTGCACTAATAATACATGAGCATTTTGCATAGATTTCCAATTACAAATCAGTAAGGGCATTTAAATTTAAGCTCTGCTGAACTGCAAATTTAAGGATATAAAGATCTGAAGTAATGAATCACATTGAAATGCACTATAGCATAGAAAACCCCATATTACAAATATGTTGCCTCTAGCTTTATAACAGCAGGATTGTGAACTGTTTAAAATGTGTCTGTGAGATATGAAAGCACAGAATATACCCTGAAGATTTTTACTAGGTTTGAAATTTCAAGGATTTGAGAAAAAAAACAATGTTTAAAAAGTTAATGATACAATAAGAGATTAAAATATTTGGTTTGTAGACATTTACATTCCTGCAATTCACAGAAACTTTCACAGTTCTCACATTCAAGCTACACATTTGTTCATACATTCCCTGGGAATTGAACCCATGATCTTAGCCGTTAGCGCCATGCTTTACTGTTTTATACACTGCAGACCTTCATATCAAAATGAATGAACACAATTTTCTATATTGACACATTTCCTACTGAAATGGCTTTGTGAACCATGATTTGCTACTTGCCGTTTTATTGCTAGTTGCTTGCAGGTGGTATTATGGGGGACATATAGTACTTGACGGATTTTTATTGGACAAACATTTCTATGTCTCTCAACAATTCAACAGTATTTTGGTCCATTTTTCTGCAATAGTAATATTGTACATTTTGTCATTTTTATATTGTCATATTTTAAAAGAGAGATAGAGAAAAAACCCTCTAAAACTATACAAAATGCAATAAAATAAGACCCAGACTACATTAAATATGGGTTCATTTGCTACGCCTTGCGGATAAATTGGTTTCACCTACCATAATGTATTTTGTGTGGTGAAATATTGCATAGAGTAAGAAACATTAAGAAAAAAATATCCAGTTCATATGACATTTATACATTTTACTGCTTGATTTTTAGAACTTTTTTCAATGGATCAGGTCTATTGAAGTTTAGCTTCATCATGATTGATGATCTTGAAGCTAAAAGACATGGACATACCAATAATGGATAAAAAATAAAAAAATAAAAATAGAATATTGATGTTTAGTTCCAACGATTCTAACAAGTTGGTTTATTTTTGTGATTTAAAAATGTACGGAGGAAACAGTGAAGTCCGATTCTCAAACTAATGATTCAAATGAGTCAATTATTTTAGTGAGTTAAAAGCATACAACACAATCAGCTTAATCACATCAATTATGTCCTGGTTCTTTTTAGTGAATCAGCAACATACAGCGCAAACAGTGAAGTCTGATACCTAAATCAATGAACTGAATGAATTGATCTGAGAAATATACAGCACAATCAGGGTGGCCTGATTCCTGAAAGAAAGACTCTACTGAGTCAGTACTTTTTAGTGAATCAAAAACATATAGAGGCCTAAATCAGTGTAAGTTACTGACTGGTTGTTCAAATGACAAGGTGTAGTTAAAGATTCACATGATGAGGTCTGCTTACATTTGACAGTCTGGTAAAATAAAAGCAATCATCATAGAATGTACAGGTATAAAACAGGTACAGCAGTAAACTACAGTATATAATTGGTGAATTGTATTATAACTTAAAGGGGACCTATTTTGCAAAATTCACTTTTGCAAGGTGTTCGGACATAAATGTGTGTTGGCAGTATGTGTGTACACAACCTCCTATAATGACAAAAATCCACCCATTCAAAAATCCAAATCCATTTTTTTAAATCCCCTTAAATAATAAGCAGTGTCTCCCAACAACCTGTTTTCAGCTTTGGTGCTAGTGTGAAGTCATTAGCCACAGGCCCCGTCCATGAATGTTGACAGACACTGCCGTTTTAACATAGTACGGCCTTAAGCTAGTTCACAGCGAGTTGTACACAGTCCGCCATTGCTGTACTGAAGAGAATGTCTCCCAAGCGTTTTAGGTGTTCTGTAGCAGGATATATAAATACACATAGCTCTCTCCATTTACTCCCGAAATCGGAGCCACTGAAGATGAGGTGGATTCATTTTGTTTTTCGAAGAAAATGCTCCCTATTTTATGTCTAATCATTTTACATCAGATAATGTTTTGTGAATGAGGGTCAGTACTTTTTGCACAAAAGTTGCTCCTGAAGGATGGAGTAGTGTCAACTGTTCGTGATCCAGCTACACCTCCAGAAGAAGTAAGTATTGCGCGTTTGTTTTCAAAATTGCCTTTCTGAAAGAACTTCTTGGCACTCTGTAAGGCTAATGTTGCTAAAGCTGTCTGTTTTCACTGATGCTGCCTTCATGTGCCACTAGAATGATTGTGAATAGGAATGTGGTAGTTAAAAATTGCATATGAAAGTGAATGTGAAATCGACGGCTTGAATTTCTCAAGCTAATAATCATATGTGGGACTTATAAAGTTTTTGATAGTTAGCGATGATACCATGAGACCAGCTATGTTGTTATTTTTATCTCCCCATGCTTCCCGTCTGTGTAATTCATCAATAATCTGGCAGGGTGCAGAATTCTAGATTAGAACTTTCAGTGCGTCACGTCATCAACTGCTGAATTTAAATCCACTTTCGCGCTTCGGTTAGCGCAGAGCCAGATCGGACACCCTGAGTGCTTGTCATATTGTCACAAATATTCAGTGGTTTACTCTTTTCGTCATGACATGCCATTTTTAATTTTTCTGGTTAACCTCTCTTTTTAACGTTAAACTGACGCTTTGCACTCTGCTTCTTTGAAGAGTAAACCCCACCTACTTTGATTTGATTGGCCATCTCAGTCATTTGACATTGACGAGTGCTGTTAGACTGCTGAGGCTTTGATTTGAAGCACATAGTATTTGCAGCGTTCACGCGTGCATCCATAGACACACACACAAAAAAAAGTGATCCATGTGTCATACAGATCTATTGTGGCTGCGTTGTGTCACATGACAGGCATGATGCGTAATCATGGTAAAAATATGACAATACATTCAAAAACAATGGTTTTCTCTAAAAAAAAATTCACACTGGGGGCTCAGATATAGTATTTTAAACTTGCGTTCGGAAGGGTTAAAATATTTAAAAAAATGATGCTCAGTTCTATTAATGGTTTTCAGAAGTGCATTCTCCCCTCGCGACGTACCGAACACCATGCATGTATATTACAGAGATTCATGCATTAATTGACAGTATAAAAATAAAAAAAAGTAGCAATGTATATAGTTTTTGAATTGCATGAAAAACCATACAAATAGTCTCGAAGGCATTTTTAGGGTGTCAAGAAGGTGCTTACCAATGAGATTAGTTGTAATACAACATCAACAGTTGACTGCACACACCTATAAAGACATTTCTACGTTTCTGCCTAAGCTTTCTCTCTATGGCCCCTTTAATTTGATAGGTTTACACTCCACAACAGGAGTAAATCTCTTTAATAATATAAGAACCAAAACAGATTAGAGTTGAATATGGTCTGATGGTTCATAGCAGTTGTTTGGTTGAGAACTGGCGTCTAAGCACAGCATAAACACATGCTGAGTGAACGGGTGTATTTCAAAGTGCCGAGCAAACACATCCATGGCTTAAACTCTTTTTTTAATCCCTTCATTTTTTGGAGCGTGGCCTCCGTTGGCGGGCTGATGACTTGATGAGCTTGCGCTGGGGTTGAATACCAAGAGATAAATAAATACACAAACAAATCTTTGAAGGCTAGGGTAATCCCATCAGTGCTGTCTTTTATGCTGGACAGCAGAATCCGGTATGTCCCGTAAGAGCTCCAAACATCCTGTTCTGACATTATATACAGGCTATATAAATATAATGTGGAGGGGTATGAAGATTTAGAGCAGGATTGGTTCAGGACTAGTTCATTGGTCTGCGTGGGGCTCCGAGGCTCAATCGTCCCAGCTGTTGCTTTGACAAGCAGCTGAGGGAGGAAACGAATTACTGATAGTGTCAGCGTTAGGTAAACCAGCTGGGATATAAACTCACATTAGTGACATCCCCGAGGCATTCAAATGGTGTCATGACTTCCACATGTGCAGAGCAGAAAAAGCAAACTTCAAAAAATTATATTTTATTCTATTCTATTTTTCAATTGTTATTAAAATTGTGGACACTTTATCTGTTGAATCGTAAAATGCTGTCTTTTAAATAGATAAATAAATAAATAAATAAATAAAAAGTGCTTCCATGAAATGCAATACAACATGTACACAGTAAGTAAATTGTATCAAGCAATTCATTATTTTTAATGTAAGTACATGGTTGGTAAAGACACCATAATAATAATGCATATAACAATAAAATTTTACAAGAAAATGGCATTGCCACTGCATTTCTATACTTCAAAGAGTGAAGCAAGTACTTTTAACCAACTGGTCCCACAGTGATTTTTAGTGAGTATACTGTATGTTAAGTATGTGTCTGAAACATTAGGCGTTTACATTGCTGCCCAGTTAGTGGATAACTATGAAGGTACAGTAACTCTTCAGAAGAAGTGATATGTGTAATGTGTACAGTATGTACAGTATATATAGTAAGACATTTCCCATGGACACACGTCCAGAGTTACTACAGTTTTAGTAAAATCGTTTAAACGTTTTAATCATGTTTTGCTTTAGAGTGTGCTGCTTTCTGTGCTTCCAAAAGTGATTATGCCACTTGGTTTGACGTTTATCTAATGCAATTACATCCATTCATTTTAAATTGTGGCTGAATAGTCTAAATGCTGTTTTGGGGCCAGCATCTCGTGTTCAAGCAAAGCATAAGAGCAAGAAAGAGTGAGAAATGCAGAAACATTGCTGTGCTAAAGGCGAGAAAAATAGGCTCAGCACCCAGAGACTACATTTTCAAGACATAAAATCAACTCTTCAGACTGACTTTGCAGTCTGTGATTTTTACGATGGCAGGCGTGGTATTAGTCGCTCCAATCTCTTGCTTTGACTTGGCCCAGGCAAATCGATGTTCGTAAGGCGCAGTAAAAATGACAATAAAACTCAATCTCAACTTTCAGTCTCAATCTCTTTTTATTGCACCGCATTGACAAGTCTCACGACTGGGCCGAGAGAGGTAATGCACTGAAGTGGCCTACTAACTCTGCCAGCGCGGAGAAAATAACCCGGCTGATTGCCGGCACTCTTGATTGCGCGGAGCTGGACGGTAGGCAAAAGCTGCGGACCGTGATGCTGATTTACTTCCTGAAGGGACGCAAATGACGGAACAGGTGCTGGAGTGTAAATATACATGTAGATCGCCTTTTGATTGTAATGACACAGTGGGTGCCAAAAGCTCCAGGCCAGCCGTTTTCCTTTTTTTTCCCATTTGCTGATTGTCTGGACTGCTGTTTACTGACTGCCTGGCATCTGGAAGTTCATTTCCTGCACTTAAGAAGAGCCACCATTCTATTTCATTTTGGCCTGTCTCAATTGTAAAATCAAACACTAATTCTAGTTTCATGGGTGCATGTGATGTTTCTTCAGCTATAAGTACATTTGGGCCTGTGCGCTTTTAAAACACACTTCTCACACTCTCATTCTAGTTTATTTAATTTCCCCACCAACAATATCCATCTGCAAACATCACTGGTGAATTCACTGGTGACCTGCGTAATTTTCGCCACATATAAAAGCACCTCTTGTTATGTAGTAGAAATGATGGAATTAAATGTTTTATATATCTGGTATGATATTTCCAGCTTCTTTGTCTTGGTATAAATAAACGTAAACGTTTATATATATATATATATATATATATATATATATATATATATATATATATATATATATATATATATATATATATATAGTTTTTATACAAACATTTTCGGTTGTAGTGATGTCAGTTGTTGAGAAAAAGGCAGACTAGGTTGTATTGCTAAGGCTTATTTCATTACTAGCATTTCATATATCCTAAACACTCACAATTAAATAATATTTTCACAATTTGACAACATTTACATTTAACATATCGTTTTAGCCAAAGTAATTCAAGGTGTGTGTGCATGCGCGCGCGCGTGTGTGTGTGTGTTTCGATTAAAGGGATAGTTCACCCAAAAAAGAAAATTCTGTCATTATCAAATTTTTTGTTCAACAGCTGAAAAAATTTCAAACAGGTTTGGAATGACTTGTGTATGAATAAATGGTGACAGAATTATTTATTTCAGAGTGAACTATCGCTTTAATGCATTCACTAGGAATTGATCCAACAACCTTGATGTTGTTTACACAATGCTCTGTTTCAGCTACATGAACTCCTCAGTTTTTTTGTTTACTGGACATCGCTTTTCATACAGTATGTAAGTGGTTCCCAACACTGGTCCTGGAGGCACCCCGACACTGCACATTTTGCATGTCTCCTTTCTCTGGCATAACAAATTTTTAGGTCTTACTTAAGTCTTAACTCATGAGCTGTTGACCTAAATCAGGTGTGTTTAATTAAGGAGACATAGGGTTGGGACCCACTGCAATGTAATCTCATGCTGTTCACACATGCTGTTCACTGACACTATTGCCTCCTAGATAAACAAATGCACCTTTTTATATCACCTTTTTTTAGGGAGAATTGTTGGTTGAACGGACATCAACTCTAAGGGACAGTTATAATGTAAGGTATAAAATGTAGTTGTAGTTGTATAGTTGCTATAAAAACCAGCCCCTGGAACATAAAATGCCCCCATTGATCAAGAAACACTCATAAACTGTTGTTGGCAAAATGTAACAGGAAAGCTATTCAAAGCTGAGCTTGAAAGGAAATCACATTAATTCAGCTTCAAAAGAGGTTATTGAAGGGTTGAAAGCTATGTGCGCCTGTGTGACAACGAATGTTTTGTTGTCGAATCTGTTCGATGTATGGATTGCGGATGAGTATTGAATCAGGGCTTTAACCAGGCGAGAGAACCTTGGTGCTCTTGACGGGATTCTCAGTGTTTGCTTGAACATTGTGAGAACACATAAGAGCTACGATCAATCTGTCAGCGAATACGCTGTCATGGAGGGATATTTAACGCAAACATAAAACAAGCCGTGCCTGTTGTTTTTATCGTCAAGGGAATATGAAATGGCAAGGTTTTTTAAAGGCACACAGAACACGTGCCTGCCAGGAAAATAATAATATGCGTGGAAATGTAATTCAGGCAAGTGACGAGTCACGTCTTATCGCAGATCCATTATATGCAAAGGAGTAAAACATTTTGCTTCCTTATTTAGATGATGCGATTCCATCCAGGCGAAGAGCTGAATTAGCAAAGGAGGGTAAAATTGTTTTCCCACTATCTCTCCACAAACATAGGCAGCAGCCCTGTCTCCCCCTGCCATAAAGCCGATAATGCTCCTGATAAAGTACATGGACACCTGGATTTATTTCCTCTGCTATCACTCGCTTTATTTATTTATTTATGTCTGTGTCCTTTCGTTTACAACCCTTACGTGCATCTCGATTTCACCTCACCATCTGCAGGTGGCCGTGCTCAGTGATTCCTGAGCCAAAAATACCAGCAATGCCGTAGTTTCTCATTTCTTTCTCTTTTTTTCCCCTTGGCTTTTTAACACACTAATGTGCTGGACAGATGGCAGCACACTATGGTTAATGCTGTTCCCATTAAGTCATACGCTCATAGTAAAGATGAAGGCTGCACTACTGGTCACAGTTTTCCTGTATTCAGGTGCACTAATTTGGTTGCTTGGCAGTAGTAGCGGTGACAGAATCTCTAGCTTTCCTTGTAGTAAAGACTCCATACCTTGTATTGGGGTGGGCGGTATGACCAATTTAATATACCACGGTAGCATGTGTCAAAATATATGTAGTTGTTTTTCCTAGAAATACAGCAGGCCAATACACGGTGAATTCAGACTAATTGGGAAATTTTTTTCCCAGTCATTTCAATGGCAAAATGTGTTCCAATTTACCTGAATTCACATATTTATTCATTTATTAGTTTATTGTTTTTTTTTTGCAATTCAAGTGAATCAAGTTTACTAATGGGAAATGATTTATGAAAATATATAATATATAATAATTTTATTTATATAATAATTTCATAGCATATATTAAAATGGCTTCATAAAACATTACAATGCTGCTTTACATGTGTTCAGTTTGTGAATTGATGTGAAATATCATTATATATTTTGATATTATATATTTATTAATACTTTAATGTAATGCATGTTTAATAATGATGTTGATAATAATAATAATAATAATATATATATCTATATATATATATATATATCTATATATATATATATATATATATATATATATATATATATATATATATATATACATTTTCTTACAAAAAATTCTGTATTTCTGTATTTTTAGTGTAGATGTATACAACACGCACACACACACACACACACACACACACACACACACACACACACACACACATATATATATATATATATATATATATATATATATATATATATATATATATCAAAAATATGAAGTAAATATCAAAAATAGTGTATAAATGTTTGTTCATAGAATGTGCACTAATACATTCTCTAAACTTTACTAAGTAACCAACACTTGACCCATTCTCTTTCAACACACACACACACACACACATACACACACTGCCTAGAGCCCTAGAACATGTGGATCTCCCATGACCCCATTTCGCCATCATTTCTGACTCTGCTGATGGGTTGAGTCTGTGTCTTCTATGTCTCCAAGACATCCGCCCCAAATATCAGTGACTAGATACATAATAACCCTCATCCAGAGCCCCTTATCAGAGCTGTCTGTATCCCCGGGGCGTCACAATCCGGGGTTCCTCGCTGAAGCGTAAAAAGGTTACGGCAGGGGTGACATCTGACGCACACGACTCCAACAAACGACCGCTTCTTCTCTCGCCCCAAACCCCCTCCTCGACCCCAAACAGTGTCTGCGTTGTTCTCATATCTGAGGTGATGAACCTTCCAGGCCCTCCGGACTTAAAAATATCCCAAGGTCTTCAGAGGAAGCTCGAATACAGGAAATGTGGAAGGGATGTGGATGAGATGCGATGCGTAAGGCCCCCATTGGACGAACCCCTGACGAATATCAAAGAGCCGGGCACGCTTTCATCCTGTATTCGGCTCACATCCTCACTACTGAAAGTGACCCTGTGTCACAGTTTTCTACACTGACAAACAACAGCCTTATACTGGACTGTCCCCACACTGAGCGCATTCATTTTTAAATGAGTCTCTTGCAGCAGGAGAACACAAAACGCTTTCCGTTCTCCAGAATTATGGATGAAAATGGAAACGCTTTCATATATTTCAATTGGCATTGAAAAAACTTGCCAAACTGGATTTGTGCATTGATTGTAACTGTGAACATAATGACCTGACGGTCAATATTAATTACAAGCTACATTTGGTTATACATAGATTTGAATGAAAAATCACCACGCATCTGCTTAAAATAATCATCTTAAAGGTCAGTCGCCATCCCGATGTGGGATTGTTTATGTCAGCATGGCTCGTTGGGAAAGGCTGTAATGTCTGAGATTGATTGGATTATGTCTGCATGATTTGTATGCCTCTCTCGCTACGAGACATGGCCTGTATTAAGACCACCCTGCAGCTACCGCAGTGTTTGTGGACTTGATGGTCTGTAAACAGCCTCTCTCTGGGCTTTTATTAAACTCTTCTACATAGAAAGCATCACCGCCACCTCCTCCTCTGTATTTCCATTTCAAGACTCCCTCACTCATTGCTGACTGAATCAAAATGAAGCTGGGAAAATTACTCTGAGCTCTGGATGTCTGACCATGTCACATCAAGTTCTGTCGGAGGAGCTCTTACGGTTTCAATAGGGCTTGGTGCTTGTGAACTGCATTAGGGCTCTTGGAATTGATAAATGCATGGAAATCTAGCTTGCAATGTCAGAAATGTCAATATTTGTGTTTTCCTTCATGGTGCTTAGCCCCGGGGAACTTTCAAAGGTTTAGTTTACTTCTAAATGAAAGTTCTGGAGACGTTTATTCACTGTCTTGATGCTTCAAAGCCATGTGATTTTCTTTCTCTTTTAAGCAAAACAACAAAATTATATCGCAAAACATCCAATGTGTGATATTTCATAACATTGAGCTCAAAAAAATCTACTTCAAAAGAAAGAAAACCATAGAAGTTTACAGTAACACAACTAAATGAGGACAATGCAGGGAGAAAACTCATTTTTAGATGAACTGTTCCTATACGATTTCTTCTTAGCGTCTTTTAGCAATGTTTCTAGACAGCAGTTTCTAATGCTGACCCTGTACATGCTGTTAGAGAATAAAATGTAATCTTTTAAGACTAATACACAGAGAACGACTCGAAAACAACGAAAACAAAATCAGATGCTATATAGCAGGTGAGGTAGATAAATTTGCCATCATTTCTTATTTGTGTAATAATGCAGTGCAAGTCTGTATTTAATTTAGCAATTCTTGAGCCGTGGCACCTGCCGTGTTTCATTTTCACAGAGGAGTCGCCTTGAAGAGCCACTAATATCAAACACAAACAATCAATCTCAGGCAATCCTGAGCAGCCCTAATGGAGAAGAGCAGAATATTAATTATTGCGATGGAGGGAGAGAAAAAAACAAAAGCGTCAGCCACGCTGATGTAGCTCAGCTAATTTATGTGTGTTTGGGTGCCAGGGGAGCTCGTGAAAATCTAGTAATGGTGCTTTCACACTCACAACCACGTATACACGCGTAATCGCACATGTTAATCAAGTAACCTGACACACACATTTCCAACTAATGTATATGCATTAGTGCCTATAATTCATTAAGGATACTTGAACTTAGATTTTTTTTCCTCCAATTTGTGCGTGTTCTACATGGCAATTATAGGAAAGAAAAGAAAAGAAAAAAATAAAGCGATTAAAATTGGATTTTATATAGACAGACAGACAGACACATAGATAGATATTTTTTACGTTTATTCCTCTCCCCTCATAGTTCTTCTCATTTTCTGGCTCAGTTTGAGTGAAATGGCATCTCAGAAAGCAGCTCAGCTCTCTTATCAGTAAAGCAGGACTCCCACCGTCGTTCACAGGTGCTCAACCCTCTCTCATCCTCTTCCTTCAGCTCAGCATCTTCAGTTTACCTCTCCACCCAGGGGGACGCTTTATTGCTCAGAGGTTGCTCTTTCATACCTCAGGAGACTCCAAGGTGCCAGAAGCAAATTTTCTTTTGGATAACCACAATGTAGATGATGACTGATGCCACATCAGCCTTTGCTATTGTTCACAGAGCGTAAAAAAATGCAGTGGCCTTTTAGTTTTTAGTCAATCAGAAACACTTTGTTCATTTGTCGTTTGACATCAGAAAAATTAACTGACAGGCGGATGGCGGCAAAGTTAATGTTAGCGAAATGATGGATCTAGAAACATAAAATAATGCTTACATTTTTTGACTGTACTAAAGGATAAAATATCACAATAGGTTTGCGGATATTTAACAAACATGCTAAGATCACATATCTCTTCATAACAGTGCAACAGTCAGTTATTCTACTCTGAAATGTTCATTCCGTGTTGGAATGTCTGTTTTGGTATTTGGACACCCTGGGTTGCCAGTTGGAGGAAAACAAAGTGTTTTGGAGCCATGGAAGCCAACAAATGAACTGGGTCAGAGATTGCAAATTCTCTCGCAAGCAAAAAAGCCTCGGCATCCATCTAAAAAGCTCTATGACCAGAGGCATATTACAATGCTCATCAACTTACAGCGTAAAGCCTTCCATTGTCAATTGTGCTTGTTCCTGTTGCAGCAACCTGGAAACCCCAAACATATAATAAAATATGCTGATATCATGATTGAAAATGTGAATTTGTGAAATTAGTAACATGTGCATTCGTATTACGCATTTGCTAGTACGTGAAGAATGCATACAGTATGTGTGCAGACACGTAGAGATTCTTTACAAAGTGACATTGTCTATGACTGGCCTGGCATGCTTAATACAGTCATTTTCTTAGACCTGCATGGACTGGGATCGTTTTGACAACATTGTTGTCTGTACACAAGACCTCTCAAATATGCAAATGTATTTTTTTTTTTTTTTATGTTTTTAGTACATCTTTGGCATATAAATGTCCCCTCAGATGTGTAGTGCACAGAGAGCTACAGTAAGTGAATTCAGGTGCTTCTGGTTTAAGCGCTCCACCCGTGGGGTGTGTTGCCATGGTTGCCAGGGGCAAAGCTGTTTCCTGCTGAGAAATAAAAATTGACACTAATTAGACAGTTTATTCAAGTTAACCATCTGTTTTTATGGTCATGTTTTATCTTTCAGGTCAGTTTTCAATTCCTAAAGTTAACTAAAGTAGCAATTCACAGTATTCATAAAACAGTAGGCAAAAAAGTACCCAGCAATGACCTACAGTACTGTTTCGGGTGAGATTCTCAAATGCACATATGATGACACTTTACTATCCCATGAGGCCACGAGTGAGAATTTGTAAATTTGAACTGAGTTGTAATACATCTGGATTATATGAATGGGTTCATACTACACACATTCATACTATACAGAACATACTTTTTTTTGCAAGCAAGCAAGCATTTATCCAAAAGTATCTACTCAGAGAAAATGTGATTTCAGATGCACAACAGGACAGCACACTTGCAATGTACACAATATTCAGGTTCTCCTATTTGGTTAGCATGTTACTAACTTGTTAATGTTAAATTCAGATTAAGATATCTGACTTTTGTGAGCACATTGTTGAGATCTTTTCTCAAACTCAAAATATGACATTTTACTTTCATGAATCTGTTAGATGCCCTTTTCCAAAGAAGCTCACATTACATTCAAGATTAAAATTTGATCAGTTCACAAATCAAACATATGCCCCATTCTCTTCTGTTTGAGCTACATGCCCAGGAAAGTGAATTTTAGATACTTTTAGATGTATCTAGTTGTATTAGATGAGTTTGAAGCCACACAAGATTACTTTGGTATTTTTTTTTTCTGTGGAGAAGCAACAGAGGAAAAAAAAAAAACTTAATTCGTTCTCATTTTAATCTCAGGAGGAACGTTTGAGTTATTAAAGCGATTGTGATTTTTCTATCATACCTTCTTGCTCCTCACCTCCATCTCTCGGTGTGTGTTCTACTCTCATGTTCTGCGGGTCACATCCTTTTTTATTGCACACCGTATGTGATTTGACTCTCCAGGGCTCCGCTCACTAAATGGCTGCCTGGTCGACGGATGATTTTAACTCTAAACCTCAGGAGGGAAGGAAACACAGAGTGGGCAGATGGTCAGAGAGGGGAGGGGGCGGTAGAAGGGGCAGAGAGAGGTGACGGAAAACTGGAGCCAGCGAGAAAGGAAGTCAGTTCATGAGAGATGGAATATATAAAGAAAGGAGAACCAAGGCACAAAGTCTCTTCTCCGAGTTTCCAGTATTCTCTCTGAACTCTCTAGAGTCGAAGTCTCCGTAGAGTGAAATTGCTGTTCCCGCTAATGCACTAACTGCTGCCATCTACCCGAGCGCTGACACACTGGCTACAGAACTCTGTCACCATACATGCCGCCTGTCAGAGAAATGGGGAGATTTTCACTTAGTTTGTAGTCAAATATTTTCCACATTTTGGCACGAACAGGATTCTGTTCGGCGTCGAGCTTCTTGTTATGCCGAGACTCTCTCGCTTTCAACACGCACATTATAAGCCAGCCGGAAGCCCTGTGCTGTTGCCATGTGACACACACGGAGTCTCTCTCTCTCTCTCTGCCCTTATCGCTCAAGTCAGTTTTATTTCTCTCTGGGTTGTTTTTTTGTTCTTTTACTCTTCTGAGGTGCGACACCAAAACAAGCCCTTCTTTTAAACCAAGCTATTTCAAAAGTGGTACTGGGGTGAGAGAGTGCAACAAAGCGCATTCAATGCCGCTAGTGGAATAAATATAGTGAATTCATATTAAACCTAAATCCATGCAAAGGCTATGCTTAGGAGTCACTAAATCCAGTCAGTATCTGAAATTGATATCATTTATCAAATCCCAAATGATCAAAGCATTACTATCAGAACATGGTCAGGGAAAAAATTATAATTACTTTATTCTATACTATGACTGCTTCAGTAAGCTTTTTTAGTTATTATTATTATTATTATTTTGAAAGCAGCAGTGTCATTTATTCTAGTATAGCCAAGCGGAAGTGTGAAATGAGTGATTGTTTTCATACAGCTTTCCCAGACATGTCCTCACATGCCACTGACCAAACAAATCGATAGCTCCGCCCAAAACTCACCCCATTGGCTGAGCCGATGTTGAGCTAATGGTGATGCTTAAAGTGTGTGCTGACATGCCTTAAGTTCTAATGTAAAGGAAGTAGTAACATATAGTTAATTATGTATTACATCCAAGTAAAATGGATTATTAAAAAATAAAAAAAACTTAGGTGTTATAGGTGATTGTCTTCGGAAACATTTTGTGTTATGCTGGTTGAAAATCTCTTCACATCCCTTTAGCAACTATTAAGCTAAATGGTCTAAATATATTTATCTTTATTTATATAATATTCTGTGAAAGCCATAGGACCAAAGTAATGTTTGTTTGATTGACTTTCCTACCTGCCTGCAAACATATGTATTTGCATACCTCTGCCCACCCGGTTCGCACAGATACGTCATCAATGCGTTTACGTATGCTATGCAGAGCGAGAATGGCAGGCAAACATCAACAACCTGACCTTCCTTTCTGGTATTGAAGCACATGCACAGCCAGGATTGTTGTGAAGGACACATCTATGTGACTTCAGTGAGCCCAAAATAAAGATGAAGGCATTTTAGTAGACAGAATGTTACGCACACACACCATGGTGCCTCCCTTCCCTCGGTATACTGCTTGCGAAGGCAACATTTTTCAGGTTTCAGACACGACCGATAAATCAAGTCAGCGTCCAAAATCAATATCATTCAGCAAATCCCAACAGCATTAGATCAAAGCACAAATCACTGAAAGTGGCCAGGAAACAGGTTAGGATCTTCACATCGTCATACTGAGCTACATTATAGCAGACACTTTTGACAAGGTGTTTATGAGAAAGATTATTAAGAAAATAAGCAGCAGGTGACACGGAAACTATGGTAACCAATGACTAGACCTGCGAGACTGATAAACCTGTGATAAAGAGGTGAAGCCTCTATGACAGCTAAATAAAACTGCTGACACATAGGCTATGTTAAGTGTACTGCATTTTGTGCTGTTTGCTCTGTTGAATACTGCACATTTTGGCCAACCAGAACAATATGCACACTATTCAAACTTCAGAGAATATATTCTGCAAAATGCAAAAATAGTTTAATAGTTTAATTATTTCAAACATATTGCAAATTGAATAATATGTTATCTCCCAAATGATGAACTATACTATGCACTATGACCTTTAAATGTATGACATTTGTAAGCTTTGTCAGTCATGTAGAATTCTCCCCCTATGTTACATAAGGGATGCTGCAACACTTTTAAACAAATTAATCATCGGAGTATTTGAAGTGCACTTTTTTTTCTTTTTGGAATGTTCAGCGTAAACACACAGAATTGAGATGCACCTCTAGTGTACAGTATTTGTTGCATACGCTATTCTACTTAAAATGCTTATAATATATAAAGCTCTAGTACCTTACAAGTTTTTATGTTACAGGCATCCAGTTATCAATCAATCAATAAAAGAAACAATAAAAATAAATAAATAAATAAATAAATAAATAAATAAATAAATAAATAAATCAAGTTTTGTAAAAGGTAAAACTTTTTTCGGTTTTATTAATTAATGTTTTACTCATGCAAGAAATTCTATAAATCTCTCATTATGCCACCTGTACTCAGAATTTTTGCCAACTATATTTTTCTTTTTCTTTTTGGAATTGACTGATTGTAGGCCTCACTGATCCGAGCTAATGCACTTCAGTGTTTAAATGAAATTATTCGAGGATAATTCACTATTCACTGTGAGCAAGTCAGTAGGTTTTAGTCCAATGCAACAACATGTTCGAGAAAAAGATAAATTGCCTCTGGGTCAAAATGAGCAAAAAGCAACATGAGGGATATTAAGATTATATATTTTCTGGCTTATTCAAATATAAGGTAAAGTCATGTGCATTGGATTATGGGATATAATATTCTGTACCCTAGATTCACTAATTAGCAAATTTTGGCAAACTACATCAATAATTCAATGCATACATGAAATTTACTATTTATACTGTTCCATTACATTTATGCATTTGGCAGACACTTTTTATCTGTAGCAACTTATGTTGTTTTCAAGTTATATGCTGGATCAGTTCATGCATCATCTTAAAACCAAACACACAACCTTTCTGTTCCTTACGTCCTTCTTTGATGTTTGAGCTAGAGGAACACCCAAGAAAGTGATTTAAAGAGTAAACTCTTTCTAGATGTACCTAGATGAGTCTGAAGCCATCAAATATTGAGGAGTGATGCACAGAAGGAAGGATGATGCCATCAGACAGCATGTGTAAATGAGAGAATTTGTCCAATGGAATACTGTTGTAAAAGCGGCTCAGGAGAATACGAGGATTGCTGTCACAGCATTAGCTGGTTGTAACCCTTCTGGTTTCCTCTTGGCACGCCTGTCCCTGTTACCCAGTTTAGCAGCATATTATCTTACCAGTACCACTCCTCCAAACATGAAACGGCATATTTGGGTCAGGCATTAGCGCCGCACCTCTGACGTGTGTACTAACATGCTTTGCTTTCTCCCCTCTCTGGGACTACTCCGCCAATTGCATGGATAAATGAATAGAACAGAACGAGCGGCGGAGGAGGAGACCCGTGGGTTCCAAGTGTTTGATCCCTATCGAAGTATGTTTTATAGATATCAGAGTCTGACGTCTGCTGGGACTCTACAACTCAATGACTCAATGAACAGAAAAAGAAAACATTCCTGTTGCATCTCTCTACACTTTCCCTCTAGAGAGATGGGACATGAGCATGAGCTTTACATGAGCTTAAGAGACTCACACTTGCTGCCTGTTTTGATACTGACGGGCGGAAGACGTTCTAAGATTATTTTGGATTTCAGGCGGACTCCTGGGACAAAGTTAATATCATAGTGTTTACATGGCAGTGCAACACTGAAATTCCTCAGTTTCTTCAGTGTTTTCTCTAAACGGCAAACCCTAAGTATTAGGGTGATTTCGATGTCGGGGTTACATTTTTTGGGGGGTTTGTGTTAAAGTATTTATTTTATTTTATTTTTTAGCATTCCACCACACCAGAGTTCACCTAAAAAGATAGTGTGGAGTACAGAGCACAGTTATTATGCAAAGAAACACTATAATCCTGGTGACATAATAAAATCATCACACTCTTTTGGTAAAAATCAGTTTGAAAATTGTTTAAAATGTTTCCAATGTAGCCGAAAGCGATGGAATCATTATAATATTTGGATATTAAAATTGTGGCCTGTTGAATAAACTTAGTCACTATGTAAAGACTGTATCTTAAAGAGATCACCCAAAAATCTAATTTTTGTACCAAACAGTTGCTTCCTTAGTATTTATTATCCCCCTTTTAATTTTTATTTGTGTTCTACAGAAGAAAGAAACCCATCCAGATTTGGAATAACTTGAGAGTGAATAAATAATTTATTATTTATTTATTTATTACTTGAACCATGCCTTTAAGAACTAGAACCATTTATTCAAGAGGTAATCTTAACTTTCGGTAATATATTAAAATTCGGTATATGTATATATAATTTTGTAACTGACTTAAAAAAAAATAATAATTATGTCTGGCCTTAAAGAAAAGAAAATAATGATAAAATACTGAATTGTGATTGCTCTTGTCTTTCTTGCATATATTAACAATTTATATCCACAATGTGTTTTGGTTCTCATGTACAGTCGACAGAACTTGCAGTAAAACTTTTTTACTGCCTTGGAAACATTGGTATGCTCATGCAAATAAGTTATTATTAGTATTGTTATTTGAATATTTGTGCTTTAGCCTGTTCTCTCATTTCCTTTCTGACATTTGACCAAAATATTATTGGCTCATAATAATATGCTACTTTATTTGATTCTGGATACCTCATGACTTAATTAGATCAGAACACAAAAAGCCATTCATAATAATATTTCTGTCCTTGAGTTACTGAGTCATCTTTGAAATACCAGAGGGGAACTTATAAGAGTTTAGGCCAAAGGGGAAACAAATAGCTCCCCTCTCTACAATAAAGCAACCTTAGTAATGTGACATTATAATGGACTGTGTCTCAATATGGAGGCGTCTGGGTACATTCACAGGGAATTTTATTAGCACTATATTCGCTATGACACACGGCCTGGTGGTTTTAACCTCATCATCATTTCACAAAGAGAAAATGAAGCCTCTCACATAGTCTAACGGTGTTTATAACCTTCCACATCCCTGAGAATACTGGCATATAATAGCCTTTCATTTGCTCCAGCAGGGCCATTTTAACAACTGTAGAATTAGTCTAACTCGTGCTAACACTGCACAAGTCCTGAATATTCATGATGTCGCTGTGATACCGTGTTTGATTCAACACAATCGCCAGCAAATGCAATATGTATGTATGAGCAGGTACGTACGAAAGACTGTTTCTGACTTCTGTTTTATTGCAGCATCCATGTCCTTCTCCTAGCATAGTCATATTTACACTTAGTGCTCAGTCCAAACGAATTGACTCTGGTGTGTCCCATTGCAATTATTCTCAATTCATAATTAATGCGCAGCGGTCTGGGAGCTAATTTAGGCTTGCACGTTGACTTGTGTGCTGTGTGTGGTTGTCAGTCCCCATCACGGTAAACAGCGGTAGTGGAGGAGAGAGCTCGGCATGTTAGCGCATTAGCGGGGCCCATGGGAGCTGTTCTTTGTGGCGTGCTGTTGTTCCTTTGTAGCAAGAGATGCACAAAAACAGCCAAAGGAGTGGCAAGAACAGATGCAGGTGATGTTTACCCTCTCAAAGCTGTTGATTTCATTTCCTGCTAGAGATATGCCACAACGCTATAGATGCTAAATGAGTGTGAGCCGATTTTAATTCTGATGTCAATATGTCAGTTAAAAAGTGATGTGACATGTGGCCAAGTATGGTGACCCATGCTCAGAATTAGTGCTCTGCATTTATCCCATCCAAAGTGCACACACACAGCAGTGAACACACACACACACACACACCATGAACACACACCTGGAGCAGTGTGCAGCCATTTTTGCTGCAGCACACTGGGAACAGTTGGGGGTTCGGTGCCTTGCTCAAGGATGGAAGGTTGGAGAGAGTGCTGTACATTCACTCCCCCCACCTAAAATTCCTGTTGGCCTGAGACTCAAATCCGCAACCTTTGGGTTACGAGTCCAACTCTTTTACCATTAGGCCACAACTTCCCCGACATAATTATATAAAATAAAATAATTATTTCCGAAACAGCTGTAAAGAAGAAGCTAATAATTACTACTTGGCAAAATATCACTGATTGCTCTGACAAATGAAAGATACAGCTTTACATTTAATTAGATGGGTCTGATTAGAAGCAGTAGTGAGGTGCTGATAAACATGCACTTGTGTCTTCACATGCTAAAAAAATAATTGTGAAAAATCTGTAATTTCTCACCAACCTCTCGTTCCAAATCTGAATTCTGTTCTTGCCTCTTTGGAACACAAAAAAATCTAAGAACGTTATTTCTGAATAGATTTTTCAATATGTTTAAAATCTTGATATATTCAAAATGGTTATGCAAATGTTAGGCTTTTTATCTTCCAACATATTTTAGCCTGCTGAAAATGCCTAGATGTGAGCACAAGTTTTCTTTTTTTCCAGTTGAGATGCTTTGGTTGATATGAAACGGAATATCCGCAGAAGTGTTAATAGTATCTGATTCTGCAGACAGTTTTTTCCCCAAAAATGTTAACACAATGTAAAGTACTTGCAATGACCCTTGTTTTAAATTATTTTGTTCCATTGTTGTGCTTCTTGTTGTCATTTGTTGCTGTTGTACAACCAGGATCTGGAAGCTGGTTGGTGTGGTATTTGTCCCGCCCCTCCTCCACTGTGATTGGACAGCTGGGTAAAAATGACATAAAAAGAAATTAACGCTCAGTCCCTTGTCATGTTCCTGGCATTCTTATTGTAAGCAAGTGGAAAAAAATAAAATAATTTAGCCTCAGGAAGAAATGCTTTTTAATGTTCTCTAAATGTGAATGTTGTCTGGAGGTAATGTTTGAAAAATGCTAACCAGGCTCATTGGAAATACATGCCTCTAAATGTATTTCTGCAACACTGTTACATACCTTACTGCACATTTCGAAGCAGTTTCAAAGTTAAACTTCCAGTGAGTGGCACTAAAATGCAGGTTCAATATGTGACCCTGAAATGTTTTTATTTTATTTTTATTTTAAGTAGTGTGGTCTTTCATAATTCAAATATAGCTAAAATGTCGCTACAAAGTGTTAATGCTCTGTCGTGTACACCAAACCCGACCCTAAACCTATAGCTGATAATGTTAACAAATGTAAAACTGGTATAAAAACAGATTTCTTGATGCAACCGTGCATTTGAACTGTTTTGTGGAACCGTGTTTTCACAGGATTCTTACCCGAGATATTCACCCCTCAAGTCGAACTCTATACTGCGCGAGCTACCGAACAAACCTACTGCATATAAAAACCCATTCATATGAAGCCGTATATGTGATGCTAATGTTCATAAGTATCAGTTTTCAAATGTTGCATCTTATTTAAACCATTTTGATTTCATAATATGATATTCCTCAAGTAATTGTGTGAAAATTAAGCATTATTAATCGAAACTGTGGACCTGCAAATCATACTTTTGGCCTTACCATACACCCTGCGCAAGTGTTTTTGTGTTCATTTTGAGGATATGAAAATAGTCTGTGCCAGAGACCAACTGAAATCTGGTCTAAAGTCTGGCTAAATGTTTTTTTCTTTGTTATTTAAAGAGTGCGTTAGGATAGGCGGGTCCACAATGTGCGTACACCATAAAATAATATTATTGTGTAGGCTACATAAATATAAAAATACCTACGTGTCATAATGCAGTGGTTCCCAATCCTGGTCCTAGAGAACCCCCAAAATTGCACATTTTCAGCTCATCAGCTCATTAGTGAAGACTCCTGGAACTCAAATGTGTGTCAAATAAGAGAGACACCAAACCTGGGCATTGTTGGATGTTCTCCAGGACCAGGATTGGGAACCACTGTCATAATGGATAGTCATCGCATGTATCAGAATTAGGCTACCTATTAGCTCGCACATGAGCAGCTCCGCATTCTGTCTTTGCGCTTGCAAATTCCGCCGTCTAAATAACAAAACTGTCATGGCACGACTTCAGCTGGCTCTCAAAGGGGATGGGAGATGAGACTTAAATTAGTTTATTGCACTTTACGCCCAAAAAACACCCATTACTCATTAAGAGAATAGGGGCAACCCATTTTGACTATGCGCCTGGATGCGCTGACCATTTTCCTGTCGTTAAACTAGATTGTTGAAATAGGGCCCTTTGTGTGAAAAGGAACAAAAGCTGTCAGAGTTTTACTGCCTCTAGTTTTTATTTCAACTGGAAACTGCAGTTCATATGTATAGGTCAATTTTTTTCAGTTTCTTTACATATTTATTAACGTTTTCTGGAAATTTTTTCCATGAGCAAGGTGTAAATATAATTTTGCTTTACATTATTATACAATTTTAAATGAACGTTTCTATTAATGTTGTTCATAACTTTGAGAGAACCTTGCCAGAATATAAAAATTATTCTGAGAACATTCCATGTTAGCTGGAAATTAAACACCACAAACATCTTGTAAGCAGTGTCTTACTTGAAAGATCTGGACAGATCGTTCATTCTGATTGCTATTTTCAATGAATGCAATTTTGGTAACACTTTAGAATAGGTAACACCTATTAGCTGCTTATTAGCATGCATATTACTCAAATATTAGCCATGTATTAGTGCTAATTAACAACATATTAATGCCTTATTCTACTTGATCTTATTCTACATCCCCAATCTTACCCAATCACCTAACAACTACCTTACTAACTATTAATAAGCTGCAATTAAGATTTTATTGAGAGAAATGTCGTAGTTAATAGTTAACAAGTGTTAACATTTACCTATTCTAAAGTGTTACCAAATTTTTTTATGAACATTAATGTATTTTATAATGCCATCATATTTGTAGTAAAAAAAAATAAGCCACTCTAGACTCATATATTCTGAGGTCTTCACTTCATGTCATGTGAAACAGCACTCAATGTAATGTTCTAATTATGTTAATATTGCACTTAATCCACCCTTTTTCTTAATGAGCCTTTAGGACCTGTAGCACTGTAGTTAGCTGTGATGTACATTTTCCACCGTTTTCCCAAAATTCTGTCTCTGTATGAGTATAAAAGGATATATAGACAGTCATCAGCTCATTTTCTTGCCTTATGTCAGACGTGTGGATGCGTGCGGCAGCATGCACAGATGTTCTATTAGCTGCACATCAAGGTAGCTAATTGCTGCCGCGTGTAAACTAGGCACTGAAGTTTTGATATATCGCTGAGTGTTTCTTCATAAATTATGCACCTTTTTTCCCCAATCTCTTCATGCAAAATTAGCTCTCGCAAATGTTTTGGTGAAAACTCAAAGTGCCTTCCGCTTAGAGGGGCTGTTGTAATTGTTGCAGAGCTTCTGACACCTGCAAGATGTCTGTCATCTTATGTACTGTTGAGTGAGAGGAAATACAAACGAGGAAAGGTAGAGGTTCATTGCTCATTTTCACCCCATTTGAATTAGCATAATTTATGCCATGAAAGTATGAATGACACAACCCAAAATAAAATTGATAAATGCTGCGTCAATGATAGAAGTTAGCAATTTTCGCAAAGGCTTTGAGTGCAATATGCATTGGATGTGGGTGTCTTAGGCAGAGACGAAACAATCACACAGGATGGAAAGATCATCTTGACGGATGAATAATAAGTGGGCGCATTTTCTCATTAGCGAATCCTAGATTACGCTGCATCACAAAGGAGAGGTAAAAGAACTATCCAGGTCACTACACACACGTACGCAAAAACACAGGCTCTTTCTAATGCACCCAACCGCAGATATCATTATCTAGAGCAGGAGATGATGGTGCCATCGATTGTGGCCGAGTCGGGAGCATTTCATTTGCTTCAGGCTACACGTCTGATGAGTCCCTCTCTTTCTCTCTGCTGATGCCTCATCGTGTTCAGCCACTAGGGAGAATTAACCGCGTGTGTGGGGCAGCAGGAGGGGAGGGTGTTTTAGCGATTTTGAGCAACTCTCACACAAAGAACAGCTGCTCTGGTTTGGCTGCCTCTGCAGACCGTCACAAGTCCGGCGGCAGCTCACCCGGAGATCTTATGATGTCTCATGCCCCTGACCCTCGAGCGGAGAGGACTCTTGTGTCTCGGTAGGGGACTGAAAACGAGGTTATGTTTGGAAAGCATTTGGAGGAATTTGTATCTTTTGGATGTTTCGACTGACCTTAATAAAAGCAGATGAGTCACGGTTATGCTGTTTAGTTAGATCCCAAAGCGCTCATAGCCGAATAACATTCAGAACGAAACATTATCACACAATCAGGAGCCTTTAATGTGATGCACGCAGCGAGCAGTCGTTTTAGGCGAAATGTGCTCTATTCTCATGCTGTTTTGCTGTGAGTGAAGAGGCTGCAACCTCTTGTATCTCTCCGGCGTCTCAGTGGAATGTCAGGGCAGGTGCCTGGGCCTAAGTGGGACACGTGATGCCTGGCTTGTTTACACAATTTGTGACTAGGCTACTACAAGAAAATCAGCCTCACCTGAGATATTGCATCAGCTAATAAGGAAAGATCTCCTTAAGTTGGGTAGGATTGAGATGGGGTGGGCATTGAGCCACCTAGGTTTTCGCTAATAAAGAAATTATTATTGTACCCTCCCTCCTTGAACAACAAAAATGAATTTTTTCTCTTCGATTAATTTAAATGAATGGTCTAAATCGGCATGCAATGAATTGAACAGCTCACTGACACAAACATTGACTCATTTGTAGCGATTTTCTCACTCAGTATAGTAACGGGATAGTTTTCAGTAAAGAAAGACAACAAAAAAGTGCTGGATGAGGTAGATATTTACCTACAATCAATTGAAACAAAACCTGTAAAGATATCTTACTGTTCGCCAGCGATGAAGAAAGTGTTTGTTTACCTCAACTCCTACACGTGCAGCATTGTGAAAGATATTTTCCGACAGATGGTCTATAGCAACATCAACAGTACACTAAAGCACTTAAAATGCCATTGACATTACATGGCATGACATACACTTATTCTTTGAAGTCCTGAAGTAAAAATCATGGCGTATTAATAATTTAGTAGGGTCTTACTGTGTGTTCTCCAGGTAATTGCTGACACCCTATAAGAGTATATGCTTTATATATTTAAATAATTTTAATTACTATATAATGTCATGTTGCGTTGCATCACCTGACAAAATGAGTCTCATTGTAGGCTATACAGATTTTCCTCAGAACACTAATTTGAGTTTTGAGTAGCATTATGAGCATTATATGCTCAAGTTACAGTTATATCATTTTTTCCCCATTTGCAGTTATTTTAAAAATCTTTGAGAGAACCTTGCCAGAATATAACTGAGATTTATACATCACCTAAAGGCTTAATTTCCATTGATGTATGCTTTGTTAGGATAGGGCAATATTACATTTACATTTACATTACATTTATTCATTTAGCAGACGCTTTTATCCAAAGCGACTTACAGATGAAGACAGTGGAAGCAATCAAAAACAACAAAAAGAGCAATGAGATATAAGTGCTATAACAAGTCTCAGTTAGGTTAACACAGTAATATAATATAATACAATATTTGGCAGAGATACAATTAAAAATCTGGAATCTGAGGGTGCAAATTATTATTATTTTTATTAAAATAAAAAATAAATAAATAAAATCTACATATTTTGAGAAAATGGCCTTTTTCGGGGTAGTTGATTATGATTTAACTTTGAAGCAAGTGTGTAATGTTGCTGTTAGAACATAAACAATGTCTGCAAAGTTACGATGCTCAGAGTTCAGTGCAAAGTGAGATATTTTCTTTCAAAGGAATTGCTGTTTAAGGATTACAAAATATGGCTGGTAGGGACTGCAACAAGCTTCTTCCTGGGTTTGTGACATCATTTACTCTGATGTTTATATAAACCCAACACGTAACTACCCATAATGGTGAGGGGGCATGACGGTTCCAGACAACGTGCTCTATGGCAGTTAAGCCTTCAAAAAAAGCTAATGAAACATCCCTTTAAAGTTTTCCAAACGAAGTCCTTAACAATGCATATTGTTAATCAAAAACTAAGTTTTGATATATTTAAGGTAGGCAATTTACAAATTATCTTCATGGAACATGATCTTTACTTAATATTCTAATGATCTTTGGCATAATTTTGACCCATATTGTTGGCTATTGCTACAAATATACCTGTGCTACTTATGACTGGTTTGTGCTCCAGGGCCACATATGCATTGCCATAGTTTTTCTAGATTTGTTTGGCTTTAGATTTGGGTCAGATCAGGAATAGGCTACACATTACCTTTACATGAAAAAAAAATTACAAAAAAAAAATTAAATTCTACTATAGAAATAGATATTTCTGACTGAAATTTGCACTTTAAGACAAATATTGATACATTCTCACCAAAGTAGCATTCTCTTAGGGGAATTTTTTTTTCTTCTTCTTCTAAGTTATGAAGTCTGAAAAGCATTTCAGTGGTGAAACTCATTAGAAACCAATAACCAATCTGTAGAACTTATAATGTAATATCAATAATTTGCTTTTGAAACTCCATATGCAGTGTAAACGAGTTCTTGATAAGAAGAGGGCTCTTTTCTGAACTTGCGGTGCTGCAAAAGACATCATTTTTAAGAGTGTGTTTGCGTAGGTAGTGCGGAGAAGGATAAAATACTAGCACATTTTAATTTGTGCTGCATCAGTGTCGTCCCCAGGCTAATGTATCTAACATCGTTCCAGCTTAAACGAGCGTACTGTAAACCAGATCCCTCTGGAAGCATTTTATCCTTTGGAGAGGAACAGCATTCTGACAGCATTCTGAGGATATATATGAATGATTTTAGATTGGCAGGTGTCAGAGACAGATATGATTCCAAAGTCTCCTGGCGTTCCAGCACATTCAGATTCGCTCTTATACCTCGTTTAGCGCCTGTCACTCTCTCATCCGAAAAGCACACACACAAACACAGTTACCCACAGATGCACACTTGCATGAAGTGCTGCCTTTGAGGAAGACAATTGTTTTTATGACTGATATGTAAGGGATAATGTGCAGTCAGCCGGTCATTATTGCAAAATAAACCCTGACAGGATGATCTCTATTTTGTATCCTCATGAAAGGGTTTATTTTGCTATAATTATCACCTAACATGATTTATTTCCATGGCTGCTCATTAAATAGAATTTATACCTATAAGTTGTAATGTGGACTAGAAACAGCATTTCCACTTGTAGACTTCACTTTATAGTGCACCTATAGTTTGTCTTGTTCAGAGTGTTGTGAAAGCCACAGTCTTCCTCGCCAGCATATAATCTGACTCTCTCCCATGGAAGATGAATTATATCTGTGATTTGTTGTCACTTTTTGAATTATTGGTTGCCCTCTTGCCTCTTGGTGTGTTGTTTGTATGCATCGCTATCTCTAGTGGGTTAGACATAATAGGATCTTCTGATTTCTATCTCGATATTTCCCCTCATCCTTCTTTACTGGTCTTTATTGCTGCGGACGCAGCAGTAGATGGCACACAGTGTTAGAGGAAATAGAGAGAGAGGCAAGGCACTGGAGTAAGGTGTTTACTTGTTAGCAGTTGCCTGCAGCAATTGATACCCTATACTGCTATTTTAAAGATTAAAGGGAGCTCACAAGAATGAATTGCCCCTGCTGAGTGCATGTTGTCTGAGTTGTTTTAGTGCTTGAATTACTGATGGAATTATGTAAATCAGGTAACAGGGAAAATATGGCCAAAATTAGCGTTGGGATCTTTCGGGTCTGTTCTGAGTGGGAGATTGTGGAGGATGCAAAGCAGCGCACTTTATCATGCTTTAAAACGCTTATTTTATTTATTTATTTATTTTTTCATCGAAGCTGTTGGCCATACAGTTCAGTACAGGTGTCGTCTCCTTACAGCAGGTCTTGTGTGCAGTGGAGAAATTGTTAAACTCCTTTATGTATTTCATAAGCTGTTTGGGAGTTATAAGATGGAAAAATACCACCACATGCAAGCGCAGTTAGTGCAGTACACAGCATCTTTTTGGATGCTCTGTTAGTTCACAACAAATTCAACAAATTCAGTCTTGCCATTTGTGAGTGCATCCTTATGCCATTAGTATTGTGTCTTTAGGTTTGGTGTTAAAAATGACAATGTGAACACTGAGCAAACCAGGACTTAATATATCCAATTCTCTCTTTTTTTTATTTATTTATTTTTTCCGGACCAAAAGATCCAAGGGAACTACAAATATAAACACAACATTTAGTTTAGAAACAGACAAAAAATTTGCAGCACACCAGCACCTAGTCAAACTGCTCTTTTGCATGTCGTTGCAGAATAAGGTCTTTGCACTTAAGTGGCTTAGTTTAGTGTATTTGCTCCAAGTGACCTCGGGATATCAGATTGATCTCTCGTTTGCTCTCTCTTCAGTCGAAAAACACATTCACACAGACCTCCTCAAAGAGAAGTGCTAATAACTGTAAAAGTCGTCCATTATTAGCTGCAGTCCATCAAAGGCTGTGAAAAGAATTAAGGCACTGGACTAGAGCCAATTATGATCCACAGAGACAAACACACACTGTGGAGATGAAAATGAGAGCAATATTATTTTCATTGCTGAAAAAGAAAATGTTGAAAATATTCAAAGCCTTGTGTATTTTGATGGCATCTCTTGCGTCATAAAGTCTTGAGCATTAACCACGTTCGCACAAAGGCCAATTAGGAAGACAGGATGGGTATTTTTCAGACTCTAAAGATGACAAGCTAAATGGTGTGTCATGATTTAAATGCAGACTCCTGGGGAACAGGGCTTTTAATAATTGCAACATTCTCGTTTTGCCAAGGAGAGTACAAATTTGCACCAAAAATCGTTTTATGAACATGCAATGCAAATGAAGTTTAGCCAAGCTGCATCTTTGCCTCCATCAGTCAAGTGCAAGATGAAAAATGGAAGATATTTTAAAATAAGTTCATCTGAAGTTCATGTTAATGTTGTCTGTGTAAAAATGAGGAATCACATCACTCTGATGTGCAAATTTAATGTCGAGTATTGCTGTATCTCCCTGAAGCCCATAAATACTATTTTTATTTGATCACAGATAATTGGTTTCACGGTGAAACTCTTCACTCTAGATCCGTTTTCATTCCTCTGTTGAGCACAAAGAATATCAGTGACAAAATAACAGGAATTGCTTATCAAGTAAGTGCTATATACAGTACAGTTAGATTTATTATGCATCATTGCCCACTAAAGAAGTCTTTATTTGGGCCCGGAGCATCTTGGGGTCACTTGACTTGCTCAAGGGCAAAACGGCAATATGGTGGATGGGAAGCCATTTCTACAACCTGTGTTTATGGTACATTAAACCGTTAATGGCTGACAATAGCGTCACGTACTGTATGAGCTTGAAAGATAGTTATTTACCCTGTGCAGTGTCTTGTACATCAGTTTACTGTCATTTCAAGAGTTAGTTCACCATAACATAAAATGTAACTGCTTGTATCACCTAGAGCTGAATTTTCAAGAGCTGAATTTTTTCATGCAACTCGCGCACACACACATGATGGCATTCCATATTTTATGGACAAATGGTTTTTATACTGTACTGTCCAAACTGTATTTTCCATCCTAATCCTAACCCTACCCCTAAACCAAAACTTTCTGCTTTATTCTTTTTGATTTATGTGCTGGTTTCCTCATGGGGACTAAATATATATATATGTATCTGATCTCCATAACAGGGAATAGCAGGTACATACACAAACACTGCTGTTTTAATAGGCATTTGTGAGAAACAGAACAAAATTTAAAAGTATGAAATTTCTGTGCTACTAGCGGCGCCAAATTGAATTGCACTTTGTTTAAGTGTTTTGACTAGACGACAGCGTTCAACCTGTCATTGCAACTCATTGCATGAAAACACTGGTATGAAGGTGAAGTGTTTTATTCTTTTTTTTTTCTTTTATAGAAAATAAATTGCACACAAATGCAGAAATTACACATTTCACTCCGTTTTCACTGAAAACCACTCAAATCTCATTCATACTTCTCCAAACATGACATGTTACATTTGATACGGATATGTACAAGAACCACTGTAGTTTTGCATCAAGTCAAGCGTGGTTCGAGATATCACAATGTGCCAAGTTTGATTATAATCATGTGGGTTAAAAGGAAAAGAGCTGGCTACTTTGACGTCATTTACAAAGTTTTGTTTCTAAAAGCGCATTCCTATCTTAAAGCGTTTCGCTTAACCCACAGCTGCACCCGATGTCGGCGGGATCAAGCGACACGTTTGTTGCCAGTTTAGCAGGCATCCTGCTTACCGCCTGAGTTAGAAAAGCAAGGCGGCTGCTACAATAGGAGGAGAACGTCAACGCTTGCTTAAATCGCCACCCTTGCAGCATTTGACAAAGTGTTCGCTCGCTCATTTCTCTGAAGAATCATCAAAGTACTCGAGAAAGAAGTGAGCTGTCCCCCAAAGCATATCTGTCTCTCTTTCTCGGCTCTGTCCTTCATGTGTTTAATGATCACCTCGCCGCTGCATGTGTCGGCATGAGCGAAATCCACAGGACGTTAATGCGGCCCACACGTGTCAGCGCTGACAGAAGCGATGCTCAGCCGCTCGACACAGTTTCACCAAATCAAATCTTCTTCCCCCTCCAGAGTTGCTGAAGTGTGCCACTTGTAAAGTTAATTAATTTGATGGTTAATTATATAACTCATTTATTTAAGTGAGAGCTGTGGTGACATTAGTCTTGTGGAAATATAGAACATGCTGTAATTGTGGAGTGAATTTGCTTTTAAAGAGCTTTTTAATTCGGGGCCCGGGGCCATGGACTGGATGGGGGCCCATTTTGTCCCTTTCTGCATTCAGATCCACTTTTTTTTCTATCAGATAGCGAGAGAAATGGTGAAACCTCAGTATCAAAATACATGTCCTTATTAAAAGTTCACCACTTTTTTTCTACCATTTTATGTGATCTTGTGAAGCATATCATAATGCTCTAAATAGTGAATCACACTACACTGAGGTAGTGAGCTACAGTCTCTTTCTATTTTAAGCCTGACACTGATCTCATATCAGGGTGAAAGTATTAGTGGTAACCAGAGTCTTCACGGGATAGTCCGAACAGAAATCGATTTTGCGTTTACAGCACAAAGAGCATCTAATATTTACATATACTGTAGGGTCGCAGTCTTCTCTCACTGTGTATGCTGCATTCGCAATATCATGCTGAAAAATAGCAAGCACACTCAGTTTTGTGGTAACACTTTGGAATAGGGACCTCATATTCACTATAGCAAAGATAGGTTTCTGTTTAGGTATGCGGTAGGGCTAAAGGGTCTAGAATATGGTCATGCATTAAATGTGCTAATAAACAGCCAATATGCTAATATGCATGCTAATAACCAACTTGTTAATATTGAATAGTAGGGATGTAACAATACATATATTCGTACTGAACTGTACGGTACACATTACAAACCAAACGATGCATTGGACTAATCCTATTACATATGAAAAATAAAAGAGCTTAAAGTGTATGAAATATGATGTTCTTAGTGCCACAACACTTAACAAAGCAGCCCAAATGATGTTACATGCAACATGCTGTCTGGCCAGTGGCATAGTGGACGGGCCCGCGATAACCTCCGCTTGCTGGGTTCCATCGAAAGACAATGATCTTGTATCAACGATAGCCAGAGAAATTGTCAAAAACATCAGTTATCCAGCATCAGATGCCGTAAGCTAAGTAATTACGCCGTCATTCTGTTTTTACTTTTAATTTTTTATAGTGAATTGACCGAGATTAAGGCTATGTCCACAAGTAAACAAGTATTTTTATAAATAGAGTTTTTCCTTCTTCCATAAGAAACAAAAACAAATAATAACTCTGTCCACATGAAAACGCAAACACATTCTATAAAGCACTGTCAAGAGCATGCCAAGCCAACAGGTGGTGATATATTCTCAACCGTAAAGCCATGTTGGCCGCGCTGCTCAGAAGCCACAAGTCAAAATCTCCAGTTTTGTTGTCTACATGATAACACTGCAACAGGAGTTGTCTAAACTTTACGGTTTCATTTACCTGATGCTGCGTTTGCATGTGGGTGAACAAACAAACTGCATAGAAAAAGCTGCGGTTTTGAAAATATCTGTGTTGGTGTGGACAGGGCCCAAGACGTTGACTGGCATAACTACTGCGCAGTGTTTGAACATTGCTTTTGTGATATCCATTGTAGTGATGGGAAGTTCGATTCTTTTCCACGAACCGGTTCTTTCGGATGGTTCGATTCAATGAACTGGTTGAAAAAAAGTAAAGCGGTTCTTTTACCCTCGACGTAATGACGTCATTGGCGATGACGTAACGGCATCACGTCTATCAAATATATATATATATATATATAAGTCATTAATCATAACTTTAGTCAGTTCAGACGCACTGTGAGTCAGTCTGCTTCACGCTTAATCACACATGCGCAGTATCATAAACTCCTCGGCTCTCAAATCGGACGCGTCCGAAAGAAACAGTTTTCGATTCAGTGTACTGATGATCCTACTGATGATGCAACCGGTTCTTGACTCGAGAACGAGAATCACTCTAACCGGCACGTGCTGCAGTTCAGTATCATCAGCTGCTCTACTCGTGTTCATGTTCTGTTTACTACAAACTCAATTTGTGAATGTCATCATTAACTATATATACAGTTCTGATATTTCATAAATCATCCCTTATTCCTATTAAACATAGAGTCTTTAGAGTCTTAATTATAGTCCAACTTCACTGAAAACCCTTTGGCCTATACATTATCTACAATACACGGATTAGAAACATTAATCTTAAAAAAATAAAAAAAATAAAATATAGTTATGTTATCACACTTTCAGATGTTTAACAAAATACTTAAAAAATTACACACATGCGCAGTATCATCAGTTCATCGTTTCTCAAATTGGATGGGTCCGATAGAAACGGTTTTCGGTTCAGTGTACTGGTGATCCAAAAACCGATGCAACTGTTTCTTGACTCGAGAACGAGAATCGGCTCATCGCTTCTCAAATCGGACGCATCCGACAGAAACGATTTTCGGTTGAGTGTACTGGTGATCCGAAAACCGATGCAACCGGTTCTTGACTCAAGAACGAGAACTGCTCCAGCAGTGGGCGTGTTCGTTCATTATCTGGCTCGGTTCGGTGTTCATCTTCAGTTCGGTCCTCACAGCAGTTCAGTCAGTGTACTGTTTGAGTAAATGAATTACTCCGGGATATTGGTTTATTCTGACTCAGAGGGAGTGTCAGTCACGTTAAAAAGTTAACATCTTAAGTAATTTGTGGATTAATCCTTATTGGAGACATGAACCGTTTCAAACGATTCAGTTCGATTTGGTGAACTGGTTCAACTGGTTCACTAAGAAGAACTGGTTAAATTGAACGATTCGTTCAATTTCACTAATCCATCACTAATCCATTGGCTCGACTTCATGGTTTAAAAAAGAAATCACCCCCCCCCCCCAACACACACACATCAAAAATGTTCGGAAACGTGACACTAGTGTGTTGTATTGAAACGTACTGTTAATTTTGTGAACCGTTTCACCCCTAGTGTAAAGTGTTCCCTAATCTAAAGTGTTACCAAAGTTCTGACTAGATGGCCGTGATTGTATCATCTGGATGTTCAGTATTTTTATTCATTTTAATATCTTCAACTTATTCTTCTCTCTGGTTAGGATAATGATTAAGATAGATGACTAATATGCTAACACAGATGCTGGATATTACTATGGATGTGAGATTGGCTGCCAGTTGTATGATTTCATATAACATAAATATTGCATGGCAGATATGTAAGACTGAATTTTTTAAATACGTGATGAATATTATTTCCCTGAAATACTGAACATTGTTCATTGTACTAATATAATGTATGCTAGTGAAATAATTTGATCAATTTCAAATAATTTACATTTAAATGCTCCAATCTAGACTTTCGCTTTAAACACATTTTCCTGGCTGCTAAAAGAATTAGTACCAAAGGCAAATTAATATTACTGAACGATATTACTCTTCAGCAATATTAATACATATTTAAGCAGTGATATCATTACTGTGATGTGTGTTCTTATTTGAGATAGAGTAGGTTCATGTTGAGTATCACAAATGGCTTCAGTTTGTATTTTTAAAGCCACTTTTATACCACTTTCTTATTCCGAAACATAAATTGTTATCTCCAGTCATCTGTAGCCCTCATTTGATATTTCAATCATGATTAAAGAGTTGAAAATGAAGAACACAGATATGTAGTGTTTGTGAATGCTCGACTAGCGTATTGCAAGTGTGTGACCCTGTTGAACACACTTAACACATGCCCTTGCGTTGGCGGTAACAAACAGAGTTACCTTCAGGTGTATTATTAAACTGGATGTCTTGTTATTCAGCGCAACTCAATATAAACATATTGACATTTAACCAAACAGCTGAGCAAAATTCTGTTAGTAGTTGACCTGGAAGGATAAACAGGCTGTGGAAGAACAAGGTTTAATGGATAGTCTGCTGTAGCATGGCTACGATAAGCTAATTCACATGCATTGTGAATTACATTCAGACACTTTTTTGTAATGCAATGCAATGCTTTGTTTTCTATTTCAGGCCTAATGGTCAGGCAAGATGAAGGTTTCACAGCATTGCACATCTGAACCTAACAATCTTGTGTGGTTTAGAGCCTGAAATATGAATGAGGACATATAAGATCGATATAAACATCCAGATTCACACAGACTGCTTGTTTCCAACAGTTCAGAACAAAGGTTTGAGCAAAGAAAACGGCAATTCCTACAGGTGGTTCAAACCAGAGATCAGTGGTGAATGGATAACCACATGTCTCTCCAGGGATGAAGACAAAGCAAATATTTTGTGACAGATTCTTTAGAGCAGGGTTTCCAAAGCCAGTTCACTGAGACTTTCTCACATAATTCCAAACAAAAGTGTGCTATGCCTCACATCTCCTTAAAAACACAAGAGAGAGAGAGAGAGGAAGAGGCAGACAGACAGAGAAAGGGAATGTAAGGTGAAATCGATTTTATGTATTTAGCATCATATTGTGTGGCATTGCTGTGGAGTCTGTGTTCATGAACAGAAAGAATAGAGTCAGACTCCAGCAAATAACTTCAAATCACCCTCTATATTTGTTTAGTTATGCAGTGTATTACTCGTAACCTGCCAGATACGGTAAATAGTGTAATCTCACACATGACATAAAGATTATAGGCTATATTTGTGTGCAAACAGAACATATTTCTCTTTAGCAACAGAGCAAATTTATCTTTTGTACCACTTAAGACCCTGGTATTTAACTGAATGGAGGAATGGTGTGAATATCATGGAAAATATTTCAAGGTCAATTTAACCCAAAATTCAAAAGAAATAAAAAAATCAGTCAGTAATAATAAAAATGTTTGCTTAATGAAATTGAAGGCTATTAAGCCATTTGACTAAATTGTGACATTACTTTCATGATTTGTAACACTTTCCCAATTTCTCCTCACTGTAGTACCCCCCCCCCCAATAAATAAATAAATAAAATACTACTTTTTAGCTCTCATTATTCTTATTGAATATATATATATATATATATATATATATATATATATATATATATATATATATATATATATATATATATATAACTTTTTTATTAAATCAGGATTATTATATTGTATTATATTATATTATATTATATTATTATTTATGGGACATTCTTGGTTGTCCTCCACTGACTTTGGAGTGTCTTATATATATATGTAACCAAGAGTACTTTTTAAGGTAATTGCATTATTATATTAATGCACTTAATGTACTGTTTGTAATTTTAACCCCAAAAATCTAAAGAAAACGAATAAATAATATTTTGCTTAAGAAAAATGAAGCCTATTCTGATTAAAAGTTGAGACAGAACGTCTTTTGTCTGTCGTTCTTCAAACATTACAGTAATGTTAGACATATTTGGGTTACAAGCTGTATTGTCATTGTTTTTTTCTTTAGTTTTTTCAATCAATGATAACCATCATTGTGACCATCTGCTGTGTTTTAAGTAGTCATTAACCAATAGCGTGGTCAGGGGTCCTCTTTAGATCAGTAATGTTCTCTAATGATGAGAACGAGGTCCGCAGTACAAATCGATAAAGGCTTCTTCTCTCATGAATGAGCAGCACAACAGCAGACCTCCCTGCCATCCACTATCCCCCGTCTCGACTGCGTAATTGATTGAGCGTTCCTCTGCTTTGCGCTCAGGTCTTGGATTCCTCAGGGCGAGTATTTGGTGTCATCTAGCCGAAGGACCGAGTAGATGGCGGGACGATAGAATAAGATCGATTTGGAATATTCTCTGTCACCAGACGCCATAATAGAACGGATTCTGTGTTCCACGGTTGTCTGGTGTCGCCGATGTGACCTTTCGTAACCTCAGACACCCCCGCTGAGAGTTATGTTTCTTCCTTTTCATGTAAACCAGCTCATAGCAGCAATGAAACTAATTTTTTTTTTTTTTTGCTCCACTTGTCTAGCTTGCTTTTTTTCTCCCTGGAGTGTAGGCTTTGGTTGTCTATAAGGTGCAAATTAATTATCATTTCAAACAGTCTTCAGAAATATATTTGTGTCAGCGCGGACGGAGAGTTTTGCATGAGAAAGAGCCGTCTCTTTGAATGTGCGCTGGATACATATGGTTATTTGAGGGGCTGGTAGTTTGATAGGCTTTTGTTCTTCAAGAACAAAGTGAAAGGCCCTGGTGAAAAGCAATCCTCTTTAGTTCTTGAATGATATGAGAGCGCTGAGGATAATTGGGTGATATTTTTAGAGGTGGCCCCGGCGTTCAAGCTGTTTTTTTGCTGTCGTCTTAGCGAGAGGCTCTCCCCGGCCATTGTCAACTTAAATGGAACGTCGATAAGTTGTAGTTTTAAGCCCACTGTGAAAATGGGCTTAGCGGCAGCGCGGTAAACACAAATCTGAAATTTGCTGAAGAGACTGATTGTTGCTAGTGTTCAATCAAGTGCTAATGCTCTTTGTGCTCACTTTCTTCTCTTCCCTCTTCACTACAGCCACATGCATACTGGAGTGTTTTGGGGCTGTCAGCTGCATTTTAAACATGACGTTAACTGTTTCATATGCAGTAAACAGAATAAAGGACTATAGCAGCTTGGTGGCATCTTGTGGCTTTAAACAAACAAACATGGAGGGCAACATTAATTTGCTGTTTGCTATTTTTCTCTTAATATTGTAAAATATTATTAGAATATAAAATAACTGTTTTCTATTAAATATATTGTAAAATTGCATTTATTTTTGTGATCAAACCTGAATTTTCTGCATTGTTACTGTAGTCTTCAGTGTCATATGATCTCTCAGAAATCATTCTAACATGCGAACACATTTTATTTTATTTTTTATTTATTTTTATTATCATCAATGCTGTTTAAAATGTTTGTGGAAATGATGATACATAGAACTTACTAAATAACAACATATAATCATATATTTGCAGGTATTTTATGAATGTCTTTACTGTCAGTTTTTATCAATTGAATGCATCATTATTAAATAATAAATTTTTTCTAATATAATAAATAATTAACATATCCTAATATTCTAAAATATATTATTTTTAATATTATTAATGATCATTTTAAGATTATTTTCCAGTAATAATTCAAAAGTATTTATAAAACATAAAACGTGTGTATATAAAAAATATTGCAATAGTCAACATATTAGAATAGAATATTAGAAACATAGAATTAGTATTATTAATACTTAAAAAGAAAAAAAAAGAAAAATTATTATTTTTGTTTAATTTTGTGTCATTACACTGGTATGGTTCAGATGAGAAGGTTTTTTGAAAAAAAAAAAAAAAAAAAAAAAAAAAATAATAATATATATATATATATATATATATATATATATATATATATATATATATATATATATATATATACATATACATATAAATATATATATTATTTTATTTTATTTGTCACCACCTTTATGATAAAGGTACCGAACTGTATGTGCGCAGAATGGCGTTAAGCTCTGAGAAGAGGAGTGACTACTGTATCTGTCAGCAGTGTGTACGTTACCTGTGTGTCACTTCATAGCAACAGTGCAGATATGTACTAGAAAGACTGAAGGAGAAAGATGAATAAAGAATGACGGAGAAGATGTGCTTCATGGCTCCCTCTCCTCTTTTATGAGCTCATTTGCAGCGCTGCTGCACCAGTAACTCAGCCATAGTGAGGAGACTAGAAGGAAAGGGCAGATTATGAATGCAATATATTAAATATGGTGGCAAATATATTAAACATACTGGGCCGATCTCAGGAGGCAGGCTAGATAATGCGCTGATTGATTTTTACTGAGCTGTTAACTATTAATGCAGCTGTAACAGAAGGAGACCTGCGGACATTTATCAGACCCGTAACACGTGCCTCATACGCCGTGGCTGGAGTCAGTTGTGAAGAATCCGTTTAGTAATTATCAAACGGCTCCCCGTGACGCACGGGGGCTCTCGGCGATGATGCGATTTCTCTGAAGGTAATGCAGTTGGTAAACAGTCAGCGTGGAGGATGACGATGTGTATTTATTTATGTTGTATCCTCCAGGAGCTCTTTGCCCTCAGCTTCAACCTTAATAAAATGTGTTTAGTTATCTCTTGTTTTTTCAGCAGGCATCTGCAGCTTCGCTAAGTGACCCATGGGGGCTCGGTAAGAGGCACATGTTGCCACTGTAACTGGAAATTTGCCTGATTATCATGCGGGAAACAAACAGAAAGGGCTTATCTGGAGAGAAGTGAAGTGCACTGAAAAGATTAATTAGGCTGAATGGTTTGGACGCTTTAATGAAGAGGCCTTGAGATGAGGCGCTCACGCTCCTTCACACAGGTGCACATCTCAGCTGGGTCTTGTGAAGCACTTTCAACTGTGCCGAAGTCACCCACGTAACAACTTTAGTGGCGGGACCACCCTCCATTTTGTGACACTTTGTCACAGAGAGCGCAGGAACTCACAGGCATCACTGCGGCAGGAAGAAACCTAATTAGGAAGAATCAAAAGAACGTTTGTTCAAAAAAATGGCAAGTGATACTTTAGTTTAAAAAGCTGCAGTCAGTCCTTGACATTCTCATTATGAGCTATTACTTGTTTAGCTTTGAAGAAAAATAGAGGGCATATTTCTTGATGAATGTGTAATGAAATTACAGCCCTCAACTGAGGAAAAGATGAGGAGTAGGAAACTGAATAATGATTTATAAAACATAAGCATGTATGGATGTATGGATAGTGTCCGGTGTGACTTTGAACATGAATGGACAAAACAAAACAAAACACAAAACAAAACGTTGAGTAAAAACTCTGAATTATGAGAGGAAAAAGTACACATGTATTTATTTCTTTCATGCCAGAAACAGGCTTCCATTGTAATCTGTAAAAAAATAATTTTGGAAATAATTACAAATTAATTTTGTCCAAAAAAGGTACACAAAAAGACCACCAATAACAGGACATGCACAGACTACAAAATTAACACCTAGTTGCTAAAACTCTTTCTTCATCTTAATAATCAGAGGAAATAAGGTTTATTTTGTGTGAAATGAATGGGCCGCTGAAGAGAAATCATCATGTGATCAGTAGATGTGTTGTTTAAACCAAAGCTCATGTGATTGACAGAAGGTTGTCGTACAGTCCCACAGCTTCCCCTCAGGCACATTATATTTTTAAAAGCCCTTGGTTTACATCATTCGTCTAGTTGTGGTGTCCTTATGAAGCATTTGATGTTTATGCGTATGTGTGAATGAGCATTTGACCTCTTCTTTCCTGTAAACATGGCCCTCTGTATAAAAGCTCTCTAAATAAATGATGATAGATAATCTAGATAATAAGAGTAAATGGAAAAGTGCCGTCAGCATCACCTGTCTATCACGCACACACACACACACACACTTATTTACTCTTGAAGAGTGCCAGGCTACTTAATCCAGAGTAATATCCCCCCCTTAATCACATTCATAAATTGGTAATGATATTCATGCACTTGTGTGATATATGGCAAATTATAATGTCAGCGTGTCTTAGCCGTAGTGCCGTCATTTAAATATGGGCTCTATTGCTTTAATAAATCATGGTGGGTGGGATATGGCAGTCATTAGGTTGAATGACACTACAGAGTCGTGTAAAAAAGTGCATTCAGCTCTCATATGCATTACGTTGTTAATCATAATATGACTACTGGGGCCATCATGATTCTCAAGTACGATAGAGGGAAGTGCGTGGAAGAACTAGGCTTTTATTTTGCTGTATTTTAGGTAGGATTTTCTAAAAATATTATATATTATATATTTTTGTTCAGCAAGGAAGGATTAAATTGACCAAAAGTGCAGGTTTTGTAACAATGTTAAATCGGTAGTGTATATACTGTATATATATACAAAAATACATAACAAAAATAATAAAAAAGGTAATGATAGTAATGAGAAATGTTTCTGAAGCTGCAAATCAGCACATTAGAATGATTTCTGAAGGATCATGTGACACTGAAGACTGGAGTAATGATGCTGAAAATTCAGGTTTTCATCACAGAAATGAATTACATTTGAAAATGTATTCAAATAGAAGAGTTATAATACAATTATATTTTTATTACTCATTATTATAATAGTTTTATTGTATTTTTCAAATATATGCAGCAGTTGAGCTGAGACTTTCATTTTCAAAATTATTTAACATGTAAAAATCTTACCAAATCCCACATTGTGAGTGGCATATTTATTGTATTTTTCAAATAAACACAGTTTCGTTGAGCTAAGAGACTTTCACTTTCAAAATCATTTCAAATTGAAAAATCTTACCAAATCCCACATTTTGAATGGTATATTTGAATGTATATTTCATCAGATTTAATGAATAAATTGTTGTGTTCCAGGGTGGAAAAACAATCATTCCCATCAATGCATTACCTTTGTTTTTTGTTCATTTCTAATTAATTCTTCCTATTATTCCAATTCAAATTTCAATGGGATTTGCCATTCACGACCATTAACTCACAGGCAGTCAGTTCTTAAATTCTGAATTTCCCCCAACCCAACTAAACACCAAAATGCATGACCCAAATCTGTTACATGTCGACTTTTAGAACCAAAGCAAAAGCATGTCTATCAGAAACATGGAGCTGAAACCTTCCAGAATACATTTTTGTGATTTACTGCAAATGTATTGCACTAAAAACAGGAAGTACAGAGGCTCTGTTTTCAACTTTCTTAAAGCTCAGAATATGTTCAGTTCAGCAGAACATGCTTTGTTTGAGGGAATGAAGGACAGATGACAGACAGCTTGTACTTTTACAGAACAGAAGCAGGCTTCCTTCTGGCTTTGATCATACATCTTGCTGTGAGAAAAAACTCTCGAATGCACAGAAGGCTTGTTCTCATGACTACACACACCAAACACGCTCTGTATGTACCAGAGTAAAATTACAGTAAAAATATAAATTAATAATACAATTAAAGAGTACAAACCATACGCCAGTGCTCTAGAATGTGCTTTCCTTCACGCTTGCTCACTAATGGATAGAGTAGAGAATCACGCTGGCATTAAACGACTTTGCCAGCTGCCAAAGCATGTTGTCCAGGTCAGCATGACATTAATTAAAACACAGAGTGTGGGCGGCATAGAGCTCCAGACAAATAAGTAAATAGACATAGTGGTTCAGGAAACAGACTTTTGATGCTTTGGCATTGCAAACGTAACTTCAGATTTCACGAGGCATTGCGCGCAGAGATGGAGTAGAGATAAATAGTACGTGTAAGAGGGCGAGGGCGCGCTCTCGAAGGCGTTCTGGGGTTAGAGACAGTGATGTATGCCCAGGCCTCTCGTCGGCCCTGCCTCATTACTGGGCGGTCATTTTGTAAATCAACAGATAATTACGGTATACATCATACAGTGTTCGCATGGCCGCAATTTACTGGATTTTGTTGGAAAATGAAAAACGGCTCTTTCCGAAGCAAATAAACCATTTATTTAGTATTCATAGCATTTCCAGAGTATTTTGAGCACATTAGCCTTCGGGTTGCCCACTTTGTGTGACCTTGAATTTCATGCGATGCTTAGCGCACATTTCGTAATTTCCCGTCTTGCCTTGTTCGCCGTGAATATAAATAAATAAACAAAAGCATTTCGTAATTTCCCGTCTTGCCTTGTTCGCCGTGCATGTAAATAAATAAACGAAAGCCTTTAGTTGTTTTGTTTGTTTGTTTTCTTTCAGGTCAGCATTTAGGTTTTAATTCATGGCTGTACGACAAACAATATGTTTTAGCTTCTCTCACTCTGTTTGTGAATTTCAATGAGGTCGCCTTGCCTCCACCAAAGCCTTTTTGATTGCTTTCCCTACTTGAGTATCACTCTAATATAATTTGAAATGTCACCACTCATATGTGTTTGTTTCATATGCGTCCCTCTTTCTATTGCATGTAAAACAACACAGAAGCGACGAAGGTGCGTGCGAGAGAAAAGCAGATTACCTAACAAAGGGCAGACTGATTTGAAAGCAGGATATTTCGCTGAGATTCACAGCGGAGGTTTGTCAAACACAAATGCCGTATGCTTATAAAGGCAATTTCATTTTCAAAGGAGATATAATCAGTCTGTATCATTTTGGACACAAAGCGTGAAGAAGAAAACATCTTCAGTTCTGCCTCAGCCTAAAAGCGCTGTGTAATTTGTCACCTTTTGAGTGTTTGGAAATTGAGAGCCCCCTAATTTTACGCTTGTGTGTAAAATATTAAGGATGCTGCCGAAGGTCGGAAATTCTCAGAAACCGTGTTTTTTTTTTTTTTTTTTTTTTTTTTTGTCGAGTTTATAAAAAGTGACAGAATGCCATTCATTCTCCTGGTTTTAGAAGTGTCTTGTTGAGTTCCATTAAAGGCCTCATGTAATAGGAAGCACAGTATTTGTAATACCTGTTGAAACAGGAAATTGGTGTGGCCTAAATTGCAAGATTCAGAATTGAAATAGTAAGCTTCATGCACATTTTACAGAAAAAAGCAGGTTGTGTCTATCAAACACGAGGCTGGAAACACAAGACTGGAAAATCTGGTCTGAGCTAGCGGTTTTACAACATGATGGCTAGTTTAAACTGGTCCTTTAATGGTCCAAGCTGATCCATGATGGTTAACATGTTGGAGGGTCAACTAACTACTAACCAACATGCACCATCTAATTGAAAATTATTTTTGACCTTATTCCAAATTTTGTATTTATTTTTTTTATTTTCCAACATTTTATAAATAATTTGTTATTCATTTATTGACTGATAACCTACAAACGGCTGAAACGGCTGAAAAACTATTTTAATGTACAGTGTGCATATTGATTTTAATATGTTCTGAATTTTTTATTTTAACAATGTTAAACATTATTATTTATTTATTTTACTGATTGAGAGGTAATTGAATCTAAATATAAAACCGTCATATGATTCCAGACATATCATCACTCATTTGTTCATCTTTGAAAAAAACATTGCTTACTGGATGGACTTGTAACTCTGCCTTTTCTTGGCTTTTAAGGGAACGCTTCCCCGTGCCCGCACCGAACTGAACCCCGACTATCTGGACCTTCGCTCCCGAGCTGAGCTGAACCCAGAGTATTGGACGCCCTGCACTCCTCTTGTGAGTAACCCTTGTTCAGATTGTTGAGATGGCTGCTGTTGAAGCCCCATTAGAGAGCGGCACAGATACACTTTTCACCCGCTTGTTTGTATGTCTTCTCTGCTTATTGGTTTCTTTAGTGACCTCTCTAACAATGGTCCCTTCACCGCTACATCATTATAACTCAGCTAATTTTGCATAAACACACATACCTCCCTCCCATTGCTCTCATTACCTGAGTATGTGCAGGGATTCTTGTCTTCTGGGGATTGGGACAGTTTACATGAAGCTTTGCTTGCCACTGGACCTAATGATGCTTGTTTTTTGGTTTTCCTTTTTTTCCCCAGAGCTTTGTGCAGAAAGAAATGCATATACAAGTTTGAAGCCTTAAAATGTTTGTGGTGGATTTTCAGGAGCTATTCTTGGCAGCGCTCTTGACTAGTTACATCAGTCGATGTTTGTCATTTGCAAATGTTTATTAGAGCTAATGCTTATTATTATGGGGTTTGATAAAGACGAATGCCTCGCTCCTTGTGCATGCTTTCCTGACTTTGTTTGGGTAAGTTCAGATGATATATGTCCAGCCCTCACCCACTGTTATCCTTTGTCCTGGCCGATTTAATACTCTCATCAGAAGATTGTGCTCAAATGCAGTGAGTGAAATCAAACACATAAATCATGCACAACACCTTTCTTTTCATTCTACAGAGTGCTAAACTTTACTTGGGCTCTATATGTGTGTGTGTGCATTTGTAGCTGCTTGAATGTGTTCACTAAACTCCACAAGGTCTATGTGGGTGTGACAGAGACCGACAGAAAATAAGAGGGTGGTGAATGGAGAAGTAGAATATTTGCAGTAGAGAAGGCAACAAAGGAAATTCAGAAATAAACCATGACTGTAAGACAAAAAATAGGGCTTGTTTCTACCACAGGGACCTTATGACTCTCGACATGCTCACTTTATAGTCACCAACACCCCTTCAGCTCCATTATAAGAGCATGTATGGACTGATACATAAGATTTCACCCTATTTTATCTCTGCATCTTTCTTTTTTGCCCATGTCCCTGCTTCTAACTTCCAGCATGTCTGCAGGGAATATGAATACACTTTGTCTGCGTTAGGAATATTCTCCCGGGCAGTCGATGAGATGATAGGAATGACCTGCATGCTTCCTGATGTCACCATGCATAAGAGTAGCTCAGTGTACAGCCAATTACAGTGGTTTTCCAATGGGACTCGTCCTCATCATTGCAGTGTGAATGGTCACTTTCCCATATCATCCTGGGGTGAACTGTCCAATCACACTCATTGCTGTCTCATACAGAATTAAATGATGTTTTATTAACAAGATCCGGGAGGAGCGCGTCAGATACTTAATCAACACAGGGAGACCATAATCAAGTAATCAATCCCATAGTATAAATACTGCTGACTTACCTCTATCCATTGACGGTTTATCAGCAGCCCTCCTCCACCCCATATCCTCACTTGAGTTCACTTTATAAATAGACGGGGAATGGGGGGTATTCTAGGTTCGAGCCATTCTCGAGCTTGGAGCCCTTCCCCGGACAGCACGCCAAATATGCATACCATACCTCACTTAATTATATGTAAGCGTGAACTCGTGAAACACACATATACTTATCTTGTAACTAAAATTCAGCGTCAAAATGAAATTAAAATAATTAAATGTATTATTAATTTCAAGGTTACTTAAATGTAAATATATGACTGTTGAATGACAGTAGATGTAACATCCTGGAAATGTCTAGAGTACAGTAATGTCTATGTTTCAGAGATGTTGTTAATCTGATAATAAGAACCTACTGTTTTATAAAAAGGCTGGTCTTGAGTAGGATCACTGTTTCAAATGGGTGATGGCTGGAGTGTTAGAGGTCTTGTCTGATGGCTTTCAGGACATCAGTTTAAAGAAGCTAAAGGAATAGGCTAGTACAGATTGTTATTGGTGAAGTGAGGGCAGACTCCATAAGTTTAGTGTAGATTTAGACCACCACACTGGACCTGGTTTCGTGTTTGCCTCCCTTTCAAGGTAGTGGTTTAGTTATAAATCTTGCTGCAGGATTTCAGATGGGCAAGTCATTGTGACAAGAAGTAAAGCTCCATTTGAGCCCTGTTGTGAACTATCCTTTCCAAGTCAGAGAACTTCTTGGGGTACAGCAGGGACTTGTTTCAAAGTGGGTCAAAACAAGTTGCTCAATTGGTCATGAGTTCAAAGTCATTAAAGTTTCTTACGGCCCCTGGGGACTAGAACAATAGCTGATCTTTTAAAGCAAGTTGAAGCAGCATAGAGGTCCAGCAGGTGGCAAAGAAAGTTAGGAAACCTGTAGTTGGTCAGCTTTGTGCGTCAAGGACTGTCATCATCTTCCCTCGGGAGAATGGGGGTCTTGTGGCCTCTCTTTTGTTCTTGGAGTTCTCTTGGTTACATGCACAGATGCACCCAGACGCAGTTTGTTAATTTTCTTCATGCACCAAATGTATTTCGTCCTTTACATTCTGGTTTGATAAATAGCTTTGTAAACCAGAATCATATTCTGTTGAATTGCTAATGGGATTGCTAATGGAATTAGAGCTGTAATATGAAAAAGGTTGTTTTTGGAGAACATATTGCTTGTTGTCTGGAGGTCAGAGTGAATGTGCAGTATATCTTGTACCCTCCTCTGTCATCTCTTAAAGGTCAGCAGTGTGATTAACCTCAGGTCAATTACACCCAAGATGCTGCACACAATCCGTTAGAATGCATTAGTTTGGGGATAAGTGCACAAGGCAACCAGTTTTACTGATAGGAGGTGATCCTTCAGTTCCAACTGCAGCTCTGCTAATATGTTGTACATCTCGCCAACTGTCAGTCATTGCTCCCCTGAGCCTTTAGAACAATTTTACGACCAATATTAGTTATTGAAATGAGCCGTAATTAACACAAAACCAATTGAGTTCATTATGGAGTTTATCCCTGTTTATTGCTCTGCAATCAGTTGCTGTTTTCTCACCTCAGGACGGCGGACAGAAGGGAAGAAGTCAAACACAGTAAGTCGACACTACACTTCAGAGCGTGTCAATAAATGGTCCTTCATGCCTTATAACATCTTCGAAATAAGCTACCTCTCATTACAGAAAACACAGCTAGTGCATGTATATCTTCACTAGTGATGGACCAATTGAATAGATACATTGCTTTGCTGTTCAATAAGTCACTGTCGCAGTGGAACGCAGAGACTTATCATTGGTTATCTGCCCTGATGAGCCTCAGGTGCATGTGCTCAAGGTTCGCAAGCAGAAAGGAATCATGGGATTGATTATGAACTCATTCCAGGGTTGTGTGACTGTCATAACTGCTGTTTTTCTCCGTCATGTCCTGGAATATTCATGAAGCAGAGCTAGGCTATGTCTGAGGAGACCTGCCAGCAGGGAAGAGAAACATTTCTGAGCTTGTAGGGACATGCTTGAGATAGAAAAATTGCGACTTTGAATTGCTTTTTCGTGTATTTGCACGCATTATTGATTTATTGACCTTCTGTCGGGACAAGGTGGTTTGAAGATAGACCAGGGGCAATTCATTCATTCCGGTGAGAGGAAAATGAGCTTAGCTATGCCGTGCTGACCAAACTGAACAATGACTGAGTCTACGGTAGGTGCTGATTAGTGAGAGTGAGCGCTCTTGACGCCATTAGAGTCTCACTAATTAGATGATATGAGGTAGGTTGACACTTCGGATCCTGCTACAGTAGGTTGTTCAATAATGAGAACCTGAAAAACCTCAAAAGTTACAGAAAGCATTTATTTTTTTCTGTATTGATGATGTTAGCAGGACTGAGGGAGCAAATGTAAATCTTTACAAACTGGACATTGATTAAACTCCCGAAGTCCTCTTCAATGTCCTTAACTGTGATGTCATGGCCCCGTTTCAAATGTTTTCCTCTCTAAAGTGGCTCTTAGAGGCTAGATGTGCTCTGAAGCCTCATGCCATACTTTGTGTAGAAAGACAGTGTCTAAGTGTTTTAGAAAGTTGGTCAATACTCTCTTCATAGTGAAGGTGTATTTACTGTAAGACTTTTGTAAAGAAAAAGAGACCTCATGAATTATGCATGTGTATAGAGCTCCCATTTCTGGTCTGAGATATAGGATAGGAAATGGATCCCTTTCTTAAGTAAAGAGTAGGGATACTCCTGGGGCAAGGAACTTTACCTTTGCATTAGTGGGGTTGTCTGCATTGACTTGGACTGAGTGCTAGATCCATGAGTTATTATTTAAACATGTCCATGTCACTCCAATGTAAGCCTATTTTTGGAATAGAGCAGCATGATTTTTCTTCAGAATTTTTGTTTTATTTTATTTTATTTATTTTTTTTTTTTTTTTGCAATGAGGCCCATAAACACCAAGCTAACAATGTCAAGCTGTCGTTGAGTGTCTGATGGGCCTAGATTTTGCCATTTGTTCCACACCATTGCCAGTAGTCTGATCACTCTCATGGTTTTTCGGCCAATTGAGCATGTCAAATAAAAGCCTGTCAGTGAGTGAGCACTTTGATTGGGTGTTCAGCTTAGCGAAACTAGCCTGAAAATAACTTAAGTGACAAAACCAATAAACAGGAAAATTTAAAAGGGGTACAAACAATAATGCTTTTCTCATTGTATATTCATTCATAGTCCTAGCTCTTATGGTTTCCTTTTTTGAGTGGTGAATACAGACTACTGCCACCTGCTGTTATGGAGAGTTGACTATGGTTTTTTTTTGTGGTATTTTGATGCACAAATGTTTGTACCAGGCACAAATGATGTTAAATGGCACCATAGTCGACTTCCGGTGTCTAGGCCTTTAAATTGCAGAATGAAAGTCTTATAATTTTTAAAACAACAAAGCATCTTGTTGGAAACAATACCAATTTTTTTTGGTTGTGGTAGAATCTTGTTTGAAATCAAGTTTTGCCATTATTAATTGATTTGGGCAATTTTCTTATTGTCACTAGGGTTTGGTACCGAAACCCGGTGCCAATATGGGTTATTTTCTTATTGTCACTAGTAGGGGTGTAACGGTACGCAAAAATCACGGTTCGGTATGTACCTCGGTTTTAAAGTCACGGTTCGGTTCATTTTTGGTACACAAAGGGAAAGAAATGCAAACATTAAACTGCAGGTTGTTTATTACTATAAACTTTTTTTTTTTTTACAATTTGTTTACACTTTTTTAAATACTTTTTAATAAGATATATATATATATATATATATATATATATATATATATATATATATATATATATATATATATATATATATATATATATAAAATAAAAAAAGAATAAGAAATAAAATACTGCTGCGAAGTTCTCCACTAAACAAAATACTCTCAGTCTCAAACCAATATCATATAATAAAATATAATGAAAAATACCTGTTTATACCTGCATGACCAATCTCAGCTTGTAGGCCTGCTCATATTTAAAAAAATATATATATATAACTTTTCCAAAGTGTAAAGTGCAGCATCAACAGTTTGAGTTTTTAGACCTGCTCAGATTTCGTTGTTGTGTTGGACCTCCCTTTATGTCACCTACAGTAGCAGCAGCGCGCTAGCGCCGCGTCAGGCATGATTCTGGTGTGTAAAAACACAGAAAACGCGAAGCAGCCATCATGTAACTGACACGCAGCAGAAACGCCACGCCCACGTCACGCAACCAGTGTGTCACCGGCCTTAGAATCAGCTGCAGGGCGGGATTTGCGCTGAACGCGGAGACATTCGCCACTTAATATGTTCGCTTGGAAACACGAAAATTTACCTATGTTCCGCACACAAAATATTGCATCCGATCATTTGGTAGACACGTGTACCATACCGAAAGCCCTGTACCGAAATGGTCCTGTACGAATACAAGTACCGTTACACCCCTAGTCGCTAGGGTTGGGTACTAAAACCCGGTGCCTATGGAACCGGTATGAACCGAACCAAATCAGAATGCAGATTTCGTTGCCTCATTTCGGTACCTCTTAAATGCCTAAGCAATCAATTAAAATATTTGTCCTGGTTTTCTGAAATGTACACAAGAAGCATGGGCCTTGCTAGGCTTTTTTTAGCGGGGTTATAGCATGTAACTCCATAAACTGTACCCAAATTTGCAATCGCCAATTTTATTCAGATCGTAAAATACATTTATTAGCCTTAGAGTTAAGGGAACCACAACTTGGGAAATGAGAGCATCCAAGGAGCGTATGCAAGCTATGGATATATTTGTAATGGTCTTTAATGTTATCCATAGTTTTTTGTGGCTTTTTTTTTTTAAGTATCGGTTCAGGTACCGTTTAGGAACCAGTACTGTTTTAAAAGTATCGATATGGCACCGGTTTCATAAAAAAAAAACAATCGATATCCAATCCTAATTGTCACTCTCTTTCTCTTACAGTTTCATCGTTTCTTTCTCTCTTACGTTCTCCACGTGTTCTCTTTCCATCTCTTTCTCTCTTCGACTCTCTCTGTATTATTAAGAGCAGAGCTGCTGACTTGAGATAAGTGGTCACTCCTAGAGGCATCTGCTGGTGAGGGCACTCTTATTTGGTCAAGATTGATGGTTTGAAACATTTCCCTGAAAGTAGCAGTCAGCATTGCTACTCTTTAAAATGCTTTTGTCTGATAAGAGCTCCTGCATTAGTGTAGAAGGCAGGGTCCAGTGTTTGTGCCCTTGTAGTGCTTCAAAATGTCTTACCCACTTCATTCATCAGAGTCCTTATAGTTCAGTAGCATTAAAAAAATAAAACAATAAAAAAACATCTGGTCATCCAACTTTTACCTCTCCAGTTCAATGATGACTTATTTTATCTGTGCTTCTTTTTTTATTTCCGGATAATAAAACTTGCATTACAGAAAATGTTGACTGACTGAAAGGGCCATATACTTTAAGAATCAGTGTCAAGTTGATAGGAACATGTAGAAGAAATGTCATTTTCTGCCCCAGTTTGGTGGATGTGAAGGACAAGGTTTGCCATATCTCGACAGTCTCGGTTGTCTAGTTGTTCTAGCAGCAGATGTTTTTTTTACCATTTTGTACATTCGATTGTCATGTGTCGCATGTTTCCTGGTCTTTGATGATGTCATAATGCATAGTTTACACAAACCTGTCACATTTTCACGTTTGGTGTACCTCAGTCTCTCAGTAGATGTCACATCATGCTTATGCACATCATCCTCAGTCTATTTTTACAGGGATGAGGAGACATATGCGGTATAGAAATAGTTGTACAAACAGCGTGTTGGATGGAGTTTCGCTGAATGGATGTTGGCAGAGCCACGAGCGCTACACAGAAGCTAATAAAAGACAGACTCACCAATCTTTTGACACTATTGAAGTTATTTGCTGTTACTCCATGTATAGCACTTTAGTTTTCACACTGTCATTTGTGAGCAAAATTATCCAGGCTATTGCTTCGGTGAAGTTTTCAGTAGATTTAGCACTGACTGTCGAGCAGCACAAGCTTATTCACTTGTGTTGTTTTAAGAAATATGTCCTAGCGCTTGCAATGCATTGTCCAAGCGTTTGCATGCTTGTGAAGAATGTTTGTAAAGCTGTATTCGAACTGTCTACTACTTTTAGATTTGGCCCCCTAGTGGCAGTCAGTTTGTCTGCATATTTACAAAAGTTGATGAAGGGTTTAACCCTTTGTGAGTAGTACGGGTTTGTATTCATGTGTGATTTAGATGAGTGTGTGTTAAAGGCCTGACGGACCAGCTGTGGTGTCTGGCTGTCAGTTTTATGCAGATGAAGAGTTCAGATAGTAATTATCTAAATAATTAGCCTGTCCCAAAGGGAAGTAAGTTTGTTCTACTTCAGGCAATCCTGTCTCTTTGGTCCCTGCTGTCTGCGCGGCATCTGTCCTAATGGCACAGTTCCATATATCTAAAAAAAGAGGCGCCATTTGTTATCTGACTCGATTATTAATCTAATAAATTGGCATTAGGGCACCAAAACACACATCCTGGAAAAAATCCATCAGATGTTTTTTGTGGTGTGTGTTGGTGAAGTCAGCTATGTGCCTCTAGTGACCACAAAAAGGAATGCACAAATGTTTTCAAGCATGATTCAACAAACACTTGTCTGCAAATGGACAAAAAAATAAAATGGAAAAAAAAAAAATAGTTGAGATTTGATTTTAGACATCAGGAATTGACTGGATCAAGTGGTTTCTATAACAATAAATGTGCTTGATGTCAGTCAAAAATGAACGTTATTTCAGAGGCATAGCAATTTCTTACATTTTGATTATGAAGATAGATAATTCTAACATGTATTCCGGACCTATTTTAGAAGTGACTGCTATTAGTTCTTTATTGGAAAAATGCTGGTGAAATTAGTAAATAACTGAAGAGATACAAGGCACTTATCTCTGCCTATGACTGATGACTATCTAACATCAGTCAGCGTTATTGCTTTAACGAATCCAGTCGATCTGAGATGGTTGGCTGTGGTGCCGCTCTCGTCAGGGCCATATCGCCCAGTTGATGCTGATGATCTCTTATCAATGAGAGAGTTAACAGTGACTAATCACTTTGTGGTTTTCAACAGTATTCTCTGTCATATTGCCACTATTTTAAATAAAGAGAACACCTCTGTGGCTCCAATGGAGGATTACAGTGCTTAAAACAGGCCACAGACTTAAAGGATTCACATTTGGCCTTTATACAAGTCTGGCCTGTCAATACCCCTTAACCTCAGGGATCTGCTGCTTTCATGCCAGGATGGCCCATATATGAAGTGGTTTAGGCGGATAGTCCTTCAAAATGCCCTATTTTTTATTTTCCCGCTCTCTTGCTCTGTCTTTCCTTTGCACACATACACAGTTTTGGCCTTTTGAGATTTGGGGCATTGCTTTCCAAATTGACTTTTATCAAACTGTCTCAGGGAAGAAGGCTTTGTGGGTGGGCGGCACTCTATTGTTTCCTGCATGTTGTAAAAAATGAAAGAGGTTCGATATATTTTCTGCTATCATCAAAAACCCCTGCCAACCTAAGGCCAAGCTTATTTCTTTCACCCCACCACAATCACGTGTACACAAAAAAGCAAACCAAAAGGGAACCCAAATAATTTGGTTTTCTTTTCTTTTTTTTAATATATTTTTTCATAAAGAAAGGGCCCCTGTTATTGGAACCAATTTACTTGTTTGTTTGCTTAACTATTTATTTAGACATAATTCCCTTAATATTACCCCAAATTCTCTTGACGAATGAATGAATGAATGAATGAATGAATGAATGAATAAGTAAGCTAGATTTGATAAAAAATCTAATCTGTTACAGTAATTTATTGAGATTTAATTTATCAAAAGTAATTTATTGTGAAAATAAATGTCATTATAAAATGCCTTGAATTTATTATTATTATTGTTATTATACTTTTTTTTTTTTTGAGGTTGTGAACTGCACTTGCATTTGTGAAGGTCACTCACACAGAAACAGACATACACACAAACACAGACATATGATATTGTTTTAAACCAGATTGTTTTTGTGCAGAATTCGATATTGTGGATTAGAGGTCCTGACCCTTTCATTATACTAAGAGGGCCTTAAAATGAGATGGATGCATGAAAAACATATTGTGCTACTTTAAACCTCTTGCATGTGTGTCTCAGTATTATAAATCTGGTGTGTTTAATCTCTTGTTTCATGTATGAGAAAGCATCTTCAGTAATATCATCTTAATCTGTGTGGTGACCCAAAAGTAAACGGCTGATTAGAGTAGACGCGGGCTGAAAGTATACAGAACATCTTTAAACTATATACTGTATTGTTGCTTGATGATCTTATAATGAAATGTTCTAATGAAAAAAAAAAGTATCTGCATGGCATGTTTCAGTGCAGTGGGATTAGCTCATCATGCAATGTTGCCAGATTTTCTCCAAAATGCTGCCTATTGCTTGGAACAGCCTTTCTGTCTAGAATGTGCCTAAAAAGTTGCTTAGGTTGGTATCTCACTCCTTTTTGCAACAGAGGCATTGTTGTCTAAAAAAAATTGAATCTCCTACGATCTTATTATGGTTTACTGTAAATCAAACCTCCTGTCATGAGATCGACCTTGCCTGTCATCCAGAGATGCAAGTATAGATTCTGTTCTCTGACGTTTTCATTTTTGCAGGGACAGCGTGATCGCCCCTCTCTAATATTCATCCACAGGGATGAAATCTGCAAGTTCTAGACCGGACTAATTGGCTTGGAGGCAGATTTGCAGGGCAGCGCTGACAGCAGAGGTTTCTACTGCTCCTTTCATATTGAAGGGACTGGACCCCAGCAGCAGTTCCAGGATTGTTGTAGGCAATGATCTACCTACTGGCTCAACTTGGCAATTAGTTTACGTAAGTTTTATATATTCTACAGCTGGATAGCACTGGTGCTGAAAGTCACCTAATGGACTCCCGTCTTTAAAACAACTTCTTTTTATGATTCAAATCTTCATTGCTTCATTTTTTTTTTTTTCATAAAAAATTAATTAAATTAATCAAAATTAACCTTCAGCTTCAAATAGACGCTGCTCTTTTGAATTTTCTATTCTTCTAAGTATCCTGAACAAAAAACAAAACAAAACAAAACAAAACAGAATTATGTTTTCACAAAAATATTAATCAGCACACATTTTCAATGTTTCTTGAGCAGCAAATCAGCATATTAGAATGATTTCTGAAGGATCATGCGACGCTGAAGATGCTGCAAATTCTAAATTCAGCTTTGCCCTCAGAAATAATGTTTTTAGTGTTTTAATTTTGATAACTTTTATTTATAAAATAATAGTAATAATATTAATATTAATATTAGTAATAAGGGACATTGAAAACATTAAAGGGGGGGTGAAATGCTATTTCATGCATACTGAGTTTTTTACACTGTTAAAGAGTTGGATTCCCATGCTAAACATGGACAAAGTTTCAAAAATTAAGTTGTACGTTTGAAGCAGTATTTCTGTTCCAAAAATACTCCTTCCGGTTTGTCACAAGTTTCGAGTATGGCTCTGTGTGATGTTATATGGAGCAGAATTTCCTTATATGGGTCCTGAGGCACTTCTGCCGGAAGAGCGCGCGCTCCAGTAAAGCAGAGCACTGAGAGCACAACAGACTTCACTGATCAGAGCGAGAGCGTCGCGAAATGTCACAAAAGAAGTGTGTTTTTGGTTGTCAGGGCAAGACAACCCTACACAGATTACCAAAGAAAAAACAACATTAAAGGACCAGTGGATGGAGTTTATTTTTACAGAGCATCAACGGAGTTGTGCAAGTGTTTGTGTTTGTTCCCTGCATTTCGAAGATGCTTGTTTTACAAACAAGGCCCAGTTTGACGACGGATTTGCATATCGTTTATTTCTTAAGGATAATGCAGTCCCAACGAAAAAGGGTCACGATCGTGTGTTGGAACCACAGGTGGTGAGTAAAACTGCTTAAAATATCTCTGCCTCCTTGTTAGTGCGTCCGCCTCCCATCGGAGACCCGGGTTCGAGCCCCGCTCGGAGCGAGTCCTCGCTGCTGCTGCTCTCGTTCAGTTTCAGCCTTCACAGCTGTCACAGCTTTCAAACACTCTCAACGCAAAAGCCTACTGGCGCTCGTGATTGTTTAGCTCCGCCCACACGTCACGCCTCCAGGCGCTCGTGTTTTTCCGGGAAAAATCGGTAAAGACTATCTTTCTCTTATGAATATAATAAAACTAAATACTTTTACTACTCTATAGTTACTCAAGATTAACAGGATATTGAGTGAAAACGAGCATTTCACCCCGCCTTTAAACCGTCATACCAACACAAACTTTTGAACAGTAGTGTACATATGTCAGAAATATATATTTGGTAGTTGCATCATATCTTCCTCATTTTCAGAGTGTGCATCTTTTTAGGATGTCTAAACAGGATAAAAACCTGAAGCACACATCCTGTTCCATCTCATTGCGTTTTTGTCAAGCTGTTTTGAATACATCCTGTGTGAACACCCACTAAGCCTGTATGTACAATACATCGGGATGAAAATAAACACCAATGTTGTGTTTACTCATGTCTTTACTGTTGCTTGTAAAAAAATAAAAATAAAATAAAAATAAACCTTTGTGGAAAATGTACACTTTTGAAAACAGCAGTTCTATTAAACATTATAGTTAGTGGTGTCATTACTTTAGTTAGTTACTCATAAAGAGCAGAGACATATGCAAGATGTGCTCATTTATGAATTTAAGATACAAATACACCATGTTGGAATGGATCTGACACCAACTGCCGTTGGATTGAACCTCATCGTCTCAGCAGAATTCTTAAAGAAAGTTTTCTTCTTTCTTTTTTTCTCAGATTCTGCATTCAGCACAGCTGTGCATGTGTCCGCTTCCATTGGCTCGGTCTAACGCTGTTTGCGTTTCTGTCACATCTGTTTGAACTACATGTAACATTAGAAGCTAGTTCACACAAACACTTCCATCTGTGTTAAATTAGCATAGCAAGCATGACAATACAAAGCTAGCCAAACAGTGTGTGACAGTTCTAAGTATTTGCACACAGCATGGAATCAAGAGGTTACACAGTGTCTTTGCTCTCTCTTTCACACACTCTCACTCTTGTTCTTTCTTTTCTCAGTCTATAAATTCCACAGCACGCTTGACTACACTTTGCATAAGCATATCGTTTCTGGGTAAAGCAGAAGCTTTAACATTGCCATAACGTTAATAGTCTAGTGCAGAGGTTTTCAAACTTTTTAATTCCAAGGTTGCCAAATATGATGACCACCTAAGAAAAATGCATAGTGTTATGCAAAACTATATAAGTGGTTTTTATATTGTTACTGTACTGAAGCCAAAACTAAATAATTCCATATTTTCCAGAAAATATTGGCTTTTGTGTGAACGGATTTGATGTTAATGATCTTTGTGACTGAGTTATATACCAAACCATTCATCAGTTCGAAAGTTTGTGGACAGTATGTGTTTTTAATATTATTAAAACATTTATTAAGCAAGCATGCTGTAAATTTACCAAAAGCAGTACATATATTTATAATATTACAAAAGGTTTATATATTTCATATAAATGATGTTCTTTTAAACTTTCTATTATTGGAAAACAGAGAGAGAGAGAGAAAGAGAGAGAGAGAGAGAGAGAGAGATGTTACTAATATAATATCACAAAATTTTACTAATATAATATCAAATCATTTCTGAATGCTGGATGAATGGCTGCTGAAAATTTTGCTTTGCCATTACAGGAATAAATACCATTTTGGAATATATTTTAAAATATAATACAGTTACATTAAATTAAATTTTAAATTTTTCTTTTTTTTTTTTTTTTGTCACATGAATGCAGTCTTTTGTGGTGAGCATAAGATAGATTCTTTCAATAATAATAATACAAAAAAATCACAATAAATATTAAGCTTTCCAGTGTTTTACAGATTTTTTCCCCCCTCAATTAACTGGACTAGCATACTCACAGCATTGTTCGAGAGAAGGTTTTTATTTTATATATATTTTATTCATTGTCTTCTCCCTGACCCTAAGGATTTCCTAAACATTCTGTTTAGCGTCTGTATCTTTAAGAGTTGTATTTACTGTAAATGAACACTTATGAACTAACCTCCACCCATCAATTAGTTTGAACTATCTTCCTTTAGTGTGAAACTGTGGACTATGATATGTTAATGAGCTCATAACAAATGATTCTGGCCCATTTCTGCAGCTTCGTTTGTTTTTAAACATGTAAACTAAGGCAGAAGCTTTGCATTTGGAAAGCTACAGTATGCTTCCATAGCAAGATCAAGGAAAACATATTTCCAGCGTCATGTCCCCTTTAAGACTCTTGACAGAACGCGCGACTGGAGTCCTCATTAGCAAGTCTAACGAGGCCACAACTAGCCCTTTATTTGTTTCTTTTTCTGACATAATATGCCAGTGTCTAAGTAGAACTGAGAAAATGAGCTGCTGTTTACAACCATGGGTTCTGTTCGTATCTAATAAGTGAGTTAAAAAAGAATCATTGCTAACCGGCCAGCTGCCATTATTGTCCATTAAGTGTATTGTGGTCGGTGGTATGGGGCGTCTGAACGCTCCGCCGTATGTAATGAGCAATAATCCTGCCTGGTGTGACGAAAAACGTCCACAGCAGGGCCTGCTCTATTGCAGAAGTTCTCGCTCTAATCAGAGCCAAATATTAAGGGCGAGGAGATTAGTCAAGGTGCAAGGTGCTCTTTAAATAAATAAATAGTGGCAAGAGAACAGAAGAAGCAGAATATATGTGTTAAACAGCAAGAAACAGTACAAGAGAGAGGGTCTCGGGTGGTCAAGCTCTGAAGACCCTGCCCTCATTAGCCGGTGTTATCTGTGTATTGACACTACCACGAGTACCTGAGGGGTTACTGTGTGCGGCTTGGCCCAGGCATTCAAGGCTGCTCCGATGAAATAAGACTTTGAAGTTGATTTTCCATTTGAAGAGCTATCCATCTGGGATTTTATTTATTTCCAATTTCTCTTTTTTCCTCCTCTTTCCTTTCTCGCTCCTCAAGGCTAGGGGATTCTATGTAGGTGGTGAAGAAGAAGATCGCTCTTTGTTTTCTATTTATTTTGTTATGATCACCAGCTGAAACAATCAGAACCGCTGCATGTTTTGTTAATAATTAAAGCGGCCAAATCAATCTCGGAAACCCCGAGCTAGACGCCACTCTCGGAGAGAAGCAGATGAGAGAAGATGGAGACGGCCTGCAATTAAACGGCAGCTTGCACTGCTCTGTGGCAGTATTGCATGCACAGTACTGGTCCAAAAAACTTACAGTAGATTTGGCTGTGTTCATTTCAGGATGCTTTTGGAACTCTTTTAGCGGCATGAATGAATCAGCGAAGAAAGCACACATGCATACATGTTTTATTGGTTCTCTGAAAACTTCTAGCTCCGTAAACACCCACTTACATGCTGTTTTAACTTTTTTATGCCTTCTTGCTTTTACGCTGCTGTCTTTTTTCAATTATAGCATTTCTCGCAACATCTGATTCTACATGAGGCGGAATTAACGAGAAGCGTATAAGTGTGTGTGCAAGAACAACAAACTAACATGAGAGCGGCGGAGATGCAGTCACATCATCATGTCTCTGTAATCTCCAAACAGTAGGACTGGAATTTATACCTCTATTTTCTTTCTTGCATCCTCCTCACTTTTATGTTTTCAGACAAGCTGTTGGCATAAAAATGAAAGTTAAGTAAAATTCTGTTTTTGAAGAGGTTTACATTTATGCCTTTGGCAGATGCAGTTTATACATGGTGAATTACATTGCGTTCAAGCTCCTGATTTTATCAGCACATGTATTCGCTGGCATTCAAACCCATGACATTGCTAGCGCCATGCTATAGTGCTAAGAGTAATTAGTTTGAATGTGTAGAACTCAAATCATATAAAATACAGTAAAATTAGATGATGCTTAACTTTAAATATCCAATCATTTGCTTTGACAGGCACGTTTTCTTTCATGTAATGTATTTCTTCTTGAAACAGAATAAAACTGAATTATTTTACATCATAACCTTTCCACATAAATCCTTAAGAACAGCCCATAAGAAGATAGTTTGGGGTGCTTTTTAGAGGTGCACTAGCACACAGCCAGCCTCAAAACTAACAGACATCGACTAAAGGCCATTAAACTATGTTTGATTTCATAATATTTGGCTGGTTGTGCAATCCTCCTCATGCTTTTATTGTTAAATGGCCATGCAGAAGTGAATATGGATTCTAATTTAAAACTGAAAACAATTTTTCTTATAGTTGGCTCTGAAAGAAAGCGAGCATTGAGATTTTGTGCACGAGTCTTTTTACAGTAGCCAATTTCCATGACAATGTGACTGCCATACAGAAAGCTCTTGTTTTGGTTTACTCAAAACAATGACAGCAGGTTATTGTTGAGATATGCAAATTTGGGTTTCCTTTGCTCCATTTGGGAATGCCCTCTTTGAAATCCTGGCAGCCTTGAAGTATGATGAAACGGAGCCTTAATGGAATCCCCTCCTCTGAGTATAGAGGGATGCCCGTCTAACCTTGAACTTCCTGTGATGATCCGTCTGACCTGATTGTATCGTGATTAGATAAGGAATTAATCTGCCACACATATGCACGCGCCGTCAAACAATCAAGAGTCTTGCTCTCTCACAAACGCACACATCTGTTCTGCTTTCATCTGTTTCTTTGGCCCTCTATAATGCCGGGCTTTCCCTCGGCTCTCTTCACACCTCCTTCCTCTTCTCGCTCTTCCTCAGTTTTCCTCCAGACACGCTGGAAATGCAATAACAACCCGAGAGAGGCAGGAAGTAGTAGAGCCAGCAGGAAAGGAAATGGATGATAGAAGAATATAATCCATCTAGTGCACTTAAAACTTCAAACACACACGCACTCACTTGGATACACAAAGCTATATACACAAAGCAATATCTCAAAAACATGACTATTGGTCAAATATACCCCCCCCCCCCCCCCCAAAAAAAGCCAAATTAATAAATGATCGTTATTTGTATTGTTTTTCTGAAAATATGTTTCAAATATGAACACTATACTATTATTGCTTTTACTACTACAATCAGTCAAATTAGGAATATATTTATAATTTACATTTAAATTGTACCAGACATATTTTTATGTCTGGTACAATTTTAGATTTAAAAAAATGAAAATATCTTTGAAATATTTAAACAATTTTTTTATGAAGATGTATATGTGTGTATATATAATAAAAAAAAAAAAAAAAATGAAAGAAATTAGAATTTAGAATCACAATGCTCAAAATCTTAGTAGTCATCTAATCAAAAAATATAATTTCTTATGCCTGTCTTTAAATTTGGAGCAGCCTGGACTGGTTTTGTTTGGTTTTATTGGTCTGGAAAATGAATACTGTTCTCCTTGAACTAGATATTTGGAGTTTAGCCATGGATAACTGTCTTACTAATCACATCCGACTAATCCCCTGTATTTGAAAACTGTCCTAAGAACTGTTTTCTACAGAAATCTGCCCTAATCAGACCCTTTAACACAAATCCACACGCTCAGGAATCCTGATTAGTGACTTAGTGTTACGATTGCTGATTCATTTCTGTGTGTATGTGGACATTGGTGTGCATCTGTGTTTGCATAAAGGATCAAAATTGAGCCGATGTGTTTGGCCATTATTTCCACAGTTCCACCTGTACTTTTCATTCTCAGAATCTGTTTTAGCTGATTATTTTCAGAGTAAAACTTCATTTTTGTCTTCTGAAGCTGCCAGTCCAGAGCTGAAGCACTTCTGCATTCATGATAGGCCACAGAGCTGAGAAAGCCTCTCCAGCTGGAATTGTTCCATGTTAATTGCTTGTAAAAAAATAAGCGTGATTGGGTTTTCTTTCTGTCTTTGGATGCCTGGTACTCCTCTTGTTCTGAAGACCCTCGATTTGACAGGCGTTATGTAGATAAGAGAAGCGGAAGCACAATGTAACATATGTCTGGGGCTCCATTGAAAACCAATGCAGAATATTTCACATTATCTTCTTCTTCTGTCGTATCCAATATCCTAATTCTGCACACAATGAAAAATAATTAGAGACTAAACTTTTCACTAAGCTATCACTGTTGCTCATGTCGGAAAGACATGCATTATGGCTGTAAGATGAATGTATTTCATGGGAAAAGAGATTATGAATGCACACTTTGTCAGCTTGTGCATGTTTCAGATGATTTTTCTTGTAAAACTACAGCAAAACCTAGTGTGCTGCCTAGACATCAGAGATGCTCTCACGACGCTCTTCCAAAACATTCATGTAAGCCTAGGTTTGGTTTCCCGTCTGCTTCACATGAGCATTTATATGTTTTTTATGTAGACCGTTTCATATCAGTCATTTTTGACCCCCCCCCCCCCCCTTTGCTTAGGACCCTTAGAAGACAGCTGCCTATGCAAGGTAGTAGACACTAAAGAACAGAACCAATGCGTGGATATCTAGGATATCTACCCACTCTCCATCGTAGTAATTAGACAGGTTTTCCAGCTCGACATGAAAGTTTTGTGCTCTTCAGTACTTCAAAGACCGACTGATTTCTTCACAGCGCTGTAAATAAATAAGGAAAAGAAAAGACCACACACTTTTAATCAATAGTGAAGCCAATGAAGTCAAGGTAACTTTCTTGGGAAATAATGAGGCATTCTTTTTAAGCTATCACTTATTCTTGACGTGATTTCCCAGCAGGGGTTAAATTAAAGACAGAGTAGAGTGCAGAAATGAACGTTGATTTGTGTAGCAAACATATGAGGTGGAAAGTAATATCCACACTAAGGGTTTTAAAATGCAAATCTGTCCTCCTTTCCTAACGAGGAAGGAAAACCTGCAATATTGCATGCACAGTGCATTGTGGCCTATTTTGGCCCTTTGTCTTAAATGCATCGTGGATTTATTTCATCCTGTTTGGTTTCATTTTGTTTTATCTAAGAACGAGGGGCAACAAATCATATTACTTTCTTTGCTTTCTGATTTAGACTAATGTATTTGATCCCTAAACCAGGTTAGGATTTCATTTTACTAGATTAAATATTTCTTTTTGAGTAATGAGCCATGATTCGTTTGACCTTCAATGACTTCAAAAGCAGATCCTCTGCTCAAAAACAGACCAGTCGCCTCCGTGATTAAATCGGACAATTGAACAAATCCGCTCTTCAGGAGTTGCACGCTAGCCATCACAAAATAGCTCTCATGAAGGATCTCTGTTTTTTTCTTCTTCTTTGTATTGTCATGATCTATTGTGGGCCCCATCTGATTTCAATCAGGTAAATGGGACGATCGTACAGACGGAGGTTTCTCCCTTAACGACCCCAAGCTTTCAGCCGTATGATCATGGAAGATGTTTAAAGGCTCTGAGTGTGGATAATATCAAAGACTTCCAGGATGATCTGGAACACATTGTTACGAGGATTCTAAATATTAATATTTCATCTGTTACGATCTCATTTGGGGTACTTAAGTTGATGTCTTTAGATTAGAGCGGGAGAGGCTGTGCAGCTTTCCAGCAGAGGACGTTTGATCCTGGGAGAATAACAGCTGACCAAAAAAGCCCTGCATATTTATGCCAAGTGCAGCAGATCTTTTTGGATGCTTTTAGGCCCTGCCCTTATGAGCAGCAGTTATTTTGTAAGGATGTTGAAAGGCTCAGCCCTCCAAAACTCCAAAAGAGCTCTTAGAAAAAAATGTATGATTAGAGACAAGTGGCCACAAGAGAACTGAGCTGCTGAAGAAATTACAGTGACATTGCAGAGATGTTTTTAGCATGCACTAATAAAAAAAAAAAAAAAAAAAAAAAAAAAAAAAAAATATATATATATATATATATATATATATATATATATATATATATATATATATATATATATATATATTATATTTTTTATAATTTGAATACATTTTTTATATTTATATTTTAAATAGTTTTTAGAGTATATAGCTTTTTAGTATTTTTATTTTATATTATATAACCACTTCTTAAAGTGTAAAATTGACTTATTTTCTTAGTAAGCATGATTTTCTACCAACACCACAGTGATTAATAGCATGGCATTTACAGCTTTAGTGAAAACTGATATTAATACGTATGAAAACAAAGGGGTGTTTAGGGGTTAAACATCAAAGCAATTACAGAAACAAAACTGAAATCAATTGTGTCAAAATAAAAATGAATCAGAAAATGTATAACTGTAATAACCTTGGTACCTGATTCATTCTTACTGTGCAGCGTAAATCTGGCTATTGATTCTGAATGAGAACAGAGCTTGATGTGACCGATGTGGCATCCATCTTGCTTATTAAAAGCGTGTTTGCGCTGGCATATTCTTTGACCTTTTATCAGGATGAGTGATTGCTGCCAGGTTAGCGTTAGCAGAACGTCCACTTCTGACCTTCCGACAGCTCGTCCTTTACATACTGAATTATTCCTGCCGTGTGCATGAGGGCCGAAGTCAAATGAGCGCTTAAGCTAATGGAAAAGAATGCTGACAGGAAGTTGATGTACTGAAGGTGATTCTTCCTCGTGGATTCTTCCTATTGAGGGAGGCGACGTTGACACCCGGGGTCACACACCTCATAATGAGATTTATGGAGAAAACCGAGACTGTCCACCTCTCCCACAAGAGGTCCCTGTCTTTCTTCCAGTTGTCGAGGGACAGAAGTAAACACTTGACCCAGCTGTAATGAGGAGCTTGTTTGGTAAATCGATGACAGACGGGTATTTTTGCGAACTTTGGAGAAAGTAGGACGGGAAGAGTAGAAAACACGACACCGAGAAGACAATAACACTTCTGTCACAAATTGTAGACTCCGCTAAATCTTAGAGTAGTGAGCATTTTAAGGCATCTCAGCTGCTTTTCTGATGTGAAGGATGTTCCGAAAGGTGTAGGATGCATAATTATGAATGCATTCTGATCAGACTGTTTCATATGGCAGCTGCAGGAAAAGTCCCGGCTGTCAGTTAAAAGAGCCAATCAACTTAGCATAGCATTTGTTTAATCCAGTATGCATGTGAATAAAAAAAATAAATAAAAAAAAATAAAATAAAAAAATAATAATAATAATAATAATAATAATAATAATAATAATAATAATAATAATAATAATAATAACAAATAAATAATAAAGTTTTTTTTTTTTTTTTAAGGATTTTTTTTATGTGCATGATTTATAAAAATTCTGGCTGATACCAAAGGTAAAATTTGTTTTAGTGTTATAGTTAGAATGTAGAATATTGACTATGGGTAATTTGACTGAAAGTAAAGTTCTATATCCTATAAAAATAAATAAATAAATAAATAAATAAATAAATAAATAAATAATAATAATAATAATAATAATAATAATAATAATAATAATAATAATAATAATAATAATAATAATAAAATAGTCATTTTAAATACAACAAGCAAATTTAGGCATCACAGCAATATTATTTACATTATGAAACATGAAATATTGTGAGATTTGCTACGTTAAACAGTGTTAGATGACGGCACATGTAGGCTGTATGTAAAATTAGAGGAAACAAGCATAAAAAAAAAAAAAAATCAAATTAATCCAACCGATACAATCAATCAATCAATCAAAAAAAGAAAGGAAGGTTGTTGTTTTTTTGTCAGTAAAACAAGATTTTATTTTATTTATTATCTTTTATTTTATTTTATTTAAAAAAATATAGTAAATATTATTGTAAATATTCTGTTACATCAGCTTTTATTTTAAAATAATTATTGGCTTTATCTGTGCATCCCTAGTGAGCTGTCTACTTCCTAAATGAGACGTCACCTCATAATCGACTGTTTCCTAGCACTTTACGAAGAAGTAGCTAGCAGTTGATTCCGATACCAGAGCATGATGCTAGCATTTTTCTAAGCTAACAATTTGCTACACTGTTAATTGCATAAACATATAAAGCATACAAAAAGTGACCTAGTTATAATCAAGAAATACAGTCTTCTACTTAAGATTGAAAACAAGCATGATACAAAAAGCTGAACTAAACTGGTTAAGTTGGTTCAATCAAACTGTAAGTGAGCTCGTTTATTCTTGTTGTGCTGACCTGGAAAGCTCAGGGGCTCTCGTTTGGGGCTTGTCAGATTACCTGGTTTTGAAACCGCTAACGTAGCACTGTTTTGTAAATGTGTAGTTGTGTGAATGTTGTAGTCATTGTCATTCTGGTTCATGAAACACACTGGTAACACCTTCAGAGAAATGTCTTGGCAGGTTTTCAGAAAACACAACACCTTCCTCGTGTAGCTGTAGTTCACAGAAATAGCATCTCTCCAGCTCTGCTTTGTTTCTCCTACACGAGTCCTCTGAATGCGTTCACACTTCATTTGTATTCCACGCAGGTGCCTTCATGTGGATTGTAACCACCTCTAAAACAATTAATTGGACAATAAATGGTTTTTGTCGATGATTACCTACCGTATTATTCATTCAGTTCAGTTCAAGCATGTAATAGTCCGAATACTTTCATCCACAAACACGATTGTTGCAGATAATGTTGCTTTGTCTCGGCTTCGCCTCTCAACACGTATAGAGCCGAAGCGTGACTTTTTGTCTCGCGCGCTGACCGTGTGTAAATACATCCCATTAACTGGCGACCGACGGCTTTTCTTTGAGCTCACAATTTCATGCTTGTGGCTCACCTTTGGTGCTTTTGTACGGTCTAAAGATTTGGCTGAAGTCAAGTTGAAAGAGGGGCAAGGTGGGCTCTTTGGGATTGTTGTCCCATGGTACTAACTCGCCCAGAGCTGTAAGACACACAGACTAAGAAAAATGAGGCCTCTGTGCATTATGCCTCGAAGATTGGCTAAGCAACATTGTGACGTGTCATGGGAAAGATATAAATGGTTTCTCTAAGAACACATCCAGTGCAGCCAATTTTGCAGGAAACTCAGCCGCTCATTTGTCTTGCGGTAGGAGCTCTATCTTGTCTGAGGCATAACTGTTGACTCACATGACTCTTTGCGGTGAATCATTTTAAATGATTTTATTGTGCTGTTTGCTCGCCCTGAATAAAAGCTGTTTTCTGTAGTCAGCTGCTTCTGTCCCTGCACTGCAAATGTCTTAAATTCCTCGCCTTTAACTAATGACATGCCGCTTTCAGTTGCAGTGTCACATGGCTTCAGTGTGTGTTATGTACTCTTTGAATATTAAGTTGGCTAAGTGAAGTAAAATGTCCACCAGCATGCAATCAAAATTATGAACGCATTCTAATGAACTTGAAGGAAATGTAATCAGAGATACCATTTAAAATAATAAAAATGCATTTTATAAAAATTGTATAAAATTAAATTATGCATTTTAACAAAGCCAAACCAATAATTACTGTTAACAAACAGAAAAAATAGCTAATAAACTTAACTATAGGGAATATTTACTATTTACTAGAAGTTATTTTATATAAAAAAGTACTGACATATTATGAGATTTATTATGAGTTAAATTACATTTAACCATGTCACTTAATTACTATTTAAGCTTTCTAAAAGTACAAATAATCAACATGAAATCAAAATCATCCCTGTTTACTAATTCAATAGTGCATATATTCAAAGTTTCTCATTTTGAGTCACATGTTTGTAACCTGTTGTACTAAAATGAATAAGAGTTTAGGCTACTGTTGAAAATACTGTATGTGATGTTTCTAAAAAAACTGTAATGGAGAAGTTAAGCGACATGCAATGTGATGGTGAATAACTTTTCCGTAGTTAGGTGAACGTTTGGCGACGTCACCTGAAATGGTTACTCAAACTATGTTTTCAAGCACATGATAGGCCTATCTTTAATTTATACATGTCACTTTCCCACTTTCCCAGTCCATTTCTGCATTCTTCCAAATTTCTTTTGCCTTATTCATGCCAGGAAATATCAAGATGCTATGAATGGTAATCTTGATCTTTAGTCTTTCTTAAAAGTTTCTGGTCTGCTGCTGTTTCAGAAGGAGTTAAAGATGACATTTCTAATGTATTGTTTCTGTGGGAAATACACCTCAACCTAGATGTAAAAAATGAGTTGTCAATGCCATGTTAAATATTAATAGATGCCACAACGTCTTTATGGAATCAGCACTCTTGAAAGTATTGACAGTGCCTCTGACCTTAAAGCTTATTTAGTTAAAGTGCAATAAATAAATAAATAAATAAATGAAGTGGATACTTCAGCTGTGTATTTTTTTTCTCTTAAAAGCTGAAAGATTTTCTCTTTCATGTCTTATTACAAGCTACCCAGCGGGTGAAAAATCAATCGCTGAAGCTTAAACAGAAATGCCAATTTCATTTTCTACTAGTGGAGAAATATGTTGTAGTCCAAAAAACAAAAAAAAAGAAATCAATCTGTTTTTCAGTTTTTCCGAGATGATCTATCATATCTCACGGCAAACACAATCCAATGCCTGAATATATGAAGAATCCATAGTGTTGTCATCTTGGAGCAGTAGTACTGCAGTATTGAGTTCTGCCGTAATTCACTTAACTCTTTTATCTCATTAAGAAGCCGTAGAGACTGTGTAGAGTTTAGTTTAGATCTCCTCAACTTTGGCTTTCTTTCTTTCTGTGGCCTCTTTGTTATTTTTCCTCTTGAAATGAAAGCTTAGTTGTTTTCTAACTTTTTAAAGTTGTTGTTGTGGTGGTGAAAAGTGTGAGACACAGTGTGTCAGAGTTTGCCTTCCAGTCAAAAGCCATGGTGATGTGTTTTGTTGACGCCTCACTCTGTGAACTCCAGGGTGCCATCTTGAGAGACGTAACTTCCATCCTCAAGTATTCCAGCTTACTTTATGCAGGTGTGCTAATCTCCATCTGCTCACACAGGTGTCAAAAAAGCATGACACACACCTTTCACCGACACATTTTGTTTTCTAAAATGAAAAAAAAAGCAAAGCAAAACATTGTAATCTTCTCAACTCCAGTAAATAAGCACACACTTTTGAAAACAAAAAACAAAAAAACAAATCAGTCTTTGTGGCCGGTCTCAAAGTCCTGCTGAAAATAACTCATTTCTTTGTTGAAATGCGGCCAAAATGCTGCTGATATATCATACTGCCCACACTTCATCAAATAAGACTAGAATTTATCAACAGACATCATCAGTCCTGAATGGAGGATCTATTCTCAGACCAACGAACTGAAGAAAAATCGTGTCCAGAAATATGCCATGCCCAGATTTGTGACATTGCAAACATTGTGGTTACACTTACATTGGAAGCTTTATGCTTTATTTATTTTTTGCACAACGTTGTTTTAACATTAGACAGTTGTGATGTAATTATTTTATTTTATTTTATTAGTAGATAAAAAAAAAAATAATAATAATAATAAAAAAACTGCAATAATCCGTGTTTTGGCACAAATGTTATCAGTAGTACCCTAAAAAATTAATTTAGCATGGTCACTCCTTTTGTCTGATGTGTGGAGGACAAACTGCATCACAGCTCTGACCTTTTGTAATATTTCATGGTGCAAATGCATCTTTTATGCGAGTATCTTCAGTTTCTTACACTGCCTTTATTTGCATTCACTTTAGAAAAAATTGTCAGGGATTTGAATTGCGTTTCTTTTTCTTTTTTTTTATCAGTCTATCCATTACAGGATTTCTTGTGTTTCATCGGTCTGCCAGTGTTTCATTCCTTGTCATTCCGCCGTTCATTCATTTGTATGTGAGTCAATTCATCTATCCCTCTGTCTAACCCTCACAGTTTCTCTAATCTCTCTTTCTTATGGGTTCCGCTCTTCTGGCAGCTTCATGTAGAGGGAAAATCATAAATGAGATCTCTTTAATATTTCAGATGGCAGTGAGATGAAGTGGAGACTTGAGCTCACGTCCCTGCCTCAGAAAAGACCCCAGTGATCTCACATGTGGAGACTCAGAAGAGTCGCGAACTGTGCTCAGATTTGGAGAACTACTTAAATATGCAATCAAGTCAGAGATCTTAATTCGATCCCAAACATTTCTCTTTAATTTATCGCAAGACTAAATGTTCTGAGCTCCTTTACAGTACATGTTTTTGACCTATACGTACAATTGTTTATTTTGTTTAGAATGTTGATTTTAAAATGAAACAACTTTAAAGTTAAAAAAGACAAACTATTGATCAATAGCATTTTCTTTTGGACCTTAACTGAGCTCTGGCAAAGAAATATATACAGTATATATATTTATTTATTTATTAATTTTTTGCATCAAAGGTTGCTCTTTTTTTAGGGCCTCTGGAAAGTTTTCAGATTTGTTCGACTATTAGTCTTTTCAGATGTTGCTCCAAAAGTTCATAAGCACAAAAGTATTTCAAAAAGGAATGTTGGAGTTCATATTGAGGTCTTTTAACCGTTGATTGCAGGATTTTGTGTTTTGGAAAATATAAGACAACTTGAGAGGAGTCTCCATTTACAAGTTACTCTTCTTGTTGCTATGGGAAAAGTTGTGGATGAAGTGAAATAAAGAGTTCATCCTACTCGGTTCCCTTTAGTATTCTCAGAGGTGGGTAGAGGGAGTTAGTCGGGCATGTGGAAAACCGCTGTCACTCAGCATCCCTGCTCCGCACGTCCAGCTGTCAGGCTACTTACGGCCTTCTCAAAGTTTACACTGTCCTCCTCAGCGTGCTCTTAAACACTTCGTCAATTTCACGTCTCCACACGTCAAGAAATCTGAAATAAGAGAGACAGAGAGTGCAAGAGGTAGCCGCACGTCAGAGCCGCTGAGCAGATTTGGCATGGACGGCGTTTGTGTGCGGGCGCAGGCCAGCGTATGATGCCGCAGGAGATGGACAGATGGATGCCTTATGCCTGCAAATAAAACATCTGAAGAGTAAACGCTAGTGCTGTCAGTTTAACACATTCATGTAATGCACTTTAATCATCCAAAATAAGACAATGTGATTAAAAAACTCAATTAATTACTCCGGATCTGTATAAATTCTGAAAGGGCAAGCCTTGTGCAGCGATACTGAAATGGGGATTTTCTTTTCAAATACTGTTATATGGATCACAGCTTTCCAGTTTTGTGTTACTGTATATAAACAAAAAATAAATTAAATGTCAAAATGTAGTTGAAATAGTGTTCCATCTTTGTTCAGCGCAATATTTATATTTATATAAAAGTGAAACAGCATACTGTACTGTTTCTGACCTGCACTTAAAATATGTTTAATAATAATTGATCATACTAAATTGCATTCTATTCTTGCTGAAAAATGGGTAAAACCTAGTGGTTTAAAGGATAGCGGAAACGATTCATAAAGATTTAAAATTACAATGAATTAGTTTTGGGGGGCTACACTATGGTCTTTTAATATATTTTAATATCATCTTATATTTCCTGATCTAAATAAGCATGACAAGATTTACTATTAAATGAACTATTGTTCCACAGCACAACATTTAAGTGGGTGTTTTCTGTAAATAATGGTTAAAAAATGTGTGTGTATATATATATATATATATATATATATATATATATATATATATATATATATATATATATATATATATATATATATATATAAACAATTAAATAGAACACAATCTAATGAATGGAAATAAATAAACAAAAACAAAAAATTAAAATAAAAATAAAAACTTGATGCTTATAAAAAATATATTTTTGTCTTTAACCCATATGCCTTTAATTTGTTCATCTAATAAATCTAAAATTAAAATTGGTAATTCGATTCAAATGTGATTCAGATGCCTGGTAAATATGTTAAAGAAAATAAATTAGGACAAACTGATTGAGAAACCAGGAAACCTGCCAGTTAGACAGCTGTGCTACAAGTATGTATGTCAGCTTGGATAAATTTTCTTGGAGAAGTATTTATATCCACCCTATCCGCGACTTTACCAATGCCTCAGTCATTTTCTTTGATCTAAATGGCCTCTGACTTGAGAATCTCCCTCAAATGACATTGCAACTCCAGACAAGTAGATGATACTGATGGAAGTTTTCTTTCCAGGTATCGTCTACCTCCAGCAGGTAGAATGGGGAACCTAATAAAAGTCTTGAACTTCTATATTTCTTTCTTTATTTACTTGGTTGCAGCACTGGAGCGTTGCATCCTGGGTGTGGAGATCCATTAGGAGTGTTGGCGTGGGTGTGGAGTGCTGAGGTTCAGACTGGAGTGAGACTGATTACCAACGCCTCTCAACACTACTTCACTGTACTCAGCAGGGGCTCGTTTCGCTTTCGACCGACACATCTATAACTTTGATGTAAACAGGAAGTCCTTTATTGTGTCTGAGTGGGTGGGTCATGAAGTCAGAACACAGGGAGAGCTGTCAGGTCAGATGAGCCACTTACTGAGACCTGTAATCGTTTACAGAAACTTCTCAGAAGAGGGATCCACTCATTTTCCATACATGAATATGTAATGATATAACCAAATCCATGAAATCTATCATGAACATGTCTTATCGTATTTCATCATATTTCTTTCATTTTGTCATATTTCACCATTTTTTAAGAATTAAATCATGAATGAGTAATTATTTAGCTTAAAATTAAGTATTTATTTATTTATCTGCCATTATGGCTTTTTCATGATAGTTGAGAATAGTGTAGTTGAATATTTATTTGACATTTACTGTAAATAACTCTACAAAGTACAATATTAAATATGCACTATTTATTTCAGCACTATATATTACAGTGTACTTAATTTGTTTCAAAGTAGTGACACAAGGTAGATAAATAAATACATTTTTAAAGTTAATGTATTAATTTAAAGCTGTAATATAAATTATAATGATTTATTAATTTATTCTAAATCTATTTTCTTAATGTGCAATATATATATATATATATATATATATATATATATATATATATATATATATATATATATATATATAATATTAAATTTTTTAAGGAATTAATTAAATATATATATATATATATATATATATATATATATATATATATATATATATATATATTTATGTTTTCATGAATTTGAAACCTAAATATCCTTCTGCTGTTCCCCAGCATCTGAGGGGTTAATTTTGAGGTGTTGCCAGATCCCCGTGTAAGCTGTAGTACCATCATGAATAATAAAGAATGCTTTTAGGTAGGTGCATATTGCTTTGCTCAAACTCAGACTTTCCTAATTAGGAGCATGAATGGGTGCCAGAGAACATGTTTATGTGCTGTGTGTGTTGGCACTTTCAAGATGCGGCCTCTTAAAGTATTTATGAAACAAACCCAACAAACAAAGTGGCGCTTGTGATGCTCTTGGCTTTCACACCGAGAGCTTCTCTGGCATTGAGCTGCCACTACTGTATATTGCCTTGGCGACCAGATTGTGATGCAGTCCGTCCTCCGTGTCTTAAAAAGATGACTGAGGGGAGGTCCGATGAATTCCGTTTGAAGACGGTTTGATATTTTGAGATACTTTGAGTGGATTAAACTGAAAATGTCAAGCCGGTATGGTGGTACTGGGCGGGACTGCTTTCAAGCTCTAGCTATTGGCATCCACAGGTCAAAGGTCATGGTATATGTAGAAAACACACTGCAGGGGTGATGCGAGAAAGCACACACACTGAGTTGAAAAGTCAGCATTTCAGGGGCCTGTTTCATAAAAAAAGTTTACAGAATATATATATATATTTTTTTTATCCAGAAAACTATCAGTTTACTAAGAACCTTATAATCACCTGGTAACCAATAAACTGAAATAAATAAATAAATAAATAAATTAATTAATTAATAAACATTATATAATATAATATAATATAATATAATATAATATAATATAATATAATATAATATAATATAATATAATATAATATAATATAATATAATAAACACGTGTGTGTGTTTATTATGAGAAGTTTCCAGAAGCACAGATCCAAATGGTGGCTACTAGAGCATACTAAATGGGACCATTACAGTACGCTATTGTTCTGGACCTGATGCTGCTTTCTCTTATTCATATTTAATTTCCTCTATTATAGATACCATGACTATAATGAATATTTTTACCTTAATCTAGTGTTTATCTGCTGTCTCTCTCAGTGGGACTGAAGTTTTCTAAAAGCTTTTGTGTGTTTGTAAGCAGAGGCACAGTAAATTATTCATATTTTTTACATGACATCTGTCAGAGAGAAAAGAAGCACACTCATCTACAACATTTCTTTCTCTTGTTCCCTTTTGACTGAGGGCTCTTTAAAAGTACACACAGGCACTCATGCTAACATGCTAGAATGCTAACAGTACCCAGTGCTGCAGGTTCATAATGCTAAATGATGCCTCGACGTCTATGATAAATTGATCATCTTTGGGCTTATTGAATTAACGGGAAAAATATATTGTGTCTTGATAGCCTCACAGGTTGTAAACCTCCCACATCGTCAACGGGACGATTATTATGTCCTCTGAGGGAGTAAACAGACTGGAGGAAAATGCTGATGCTGGTTCTCAGAGCCTCACACAGGACTTGAAGTTGCACAAAGAGCCGACGGCTGCCAGAGTTTGTGTGGTCGCCTTGGAAGCTGGTTGCCACAGTGTTATGGGCTGTATCTGCTCATTTGTGGTCAATTTGGCTAGCCTTTTAGCCGCTAACGAATAGCAGGCCTGCCAACCTGTACACATTTTGTGTACCAGCTAAGCATTTTGACCTCAAAGTGGCTGGTACGATTTGTCACTCTAAACTACGCAAAAATGTAGTGACACCCCTGTCCACACACACTATTTATTTAATAATTTCTGTGTTTTATTTCTCTCCTAGTAGCATTTAAGTTTTACTTCCAGAAGTGCATGAGTTTCTGCTTTAGCGATTCTCCGCTAATTACCCCACAGACTTAATTTAGAACGAGCAGCGCACGCATGCACACCAACCAGACAGAGCTCAATGAAATACGAGCGCAATAACTCATACACAAAACATACATTTTGCTGAAATATTTGTAGTTTGTAGACAATAAATGGGACATGTATAATTTTAAACCTGCAAGTAAGTGTATTTGTATGCTAGCACTAACTGTAACGTGTAATGGGTTAATCAAAATAGCCTTTTTACTCAGTCTGTGATTTTTATTATTTACATTTTTTGTTTATAACTTCTGCTATATAATATAATATAATATATATATATATATATATATATATATATATATATATATATATATATATATATATATATATATATTCTTGTTTTGTTTTTAGATTGCAGTGTTGCAATGTAATGTGATTTTAAACCTTTTTGCCTAAATGCTTACATTCACTTTACTTGTTTAATCCAAATACAAAATACCAAGATATATAGGCTACCGTATACCGCAAATCAACCAAAAAATACAGAGCTATGAATTTTTGCTCATATCGTCCAGCCCTATACAGTAGTGTACTGGAGTTTTTATTTATTTAAAAAAAAAAGAAAATTAAATAGCATATATATATATATATATATATATATATATATATATATATATATATACCCCCCCCCCCCAAAAAAAAAGAAAAAAAAAACATGAAATAGCAAAAATGAACTAAACAGATACAGTAAACAATAAAAAACTGTAAAAAGTAAAACTGTAAACTGTTTACCCCCACTCCAACACCCATAACCCCATAACCCCAGCCACCCCCCCCCCCCCCCCTAAACATCCCCCCCGCTCGCCTGACCGCCCGCCACGCTGATGGTGAAAAAAAAAAAACAATTCCAAGGTTGGCAGGTCTGGAATAGGCCCAAAAAACCTTGGCTGAAAAATAAGTGGTTTTAGATAATTTCACAAGTCAAGGTCATGCAGTATTATTTGAAAAGACTGCATTTGCAGCAAGATATTTGGATATGTTGCATGTTTCAAAGGAATTCATCTCTCACATTGAAGTACTTATTTTCAGATAATCTTCCATGCATGCTGAATACTGCAGCTTAAATTGGTTAAACGTTTCAGTGAAAAACTACCTAAATTGTGGTCTTTTCCATGGATAATTTGAAGCCTGGCCTTAAAAGATTCAGAAAATAATGATATGGGCATAAAGTGATATGGACTGCTTTTATGAACAGCTCTCATCTGAAAAGGCTGCTTAATTATAATTATGCTCCACTGAAAAATAACTGCTTTAAGGTGTGGACTTACACAATGTAGAGTGAATATTGCACCATTTATGTATCCATATTTGTATTTGTATTTTATTTTATTTTATTTTATTTTATTTTATTTTATTTTATTTTTCGGGGTGAGCTATTTCTTGAAGTTTTCTTAATCGGTTCTCTATATTTTCTCCATGGCCAGCTCAGCTAAAACTCATTCAGTTACAAACTTGTGCTCAATACATGTATAGTCATGATAAACAGAGTGTGTGTATGTGTTTGCTGTAGCATGTGTGGTTTTCTGCATGCATGTGATAAGGCCTGTTAAAAATGCAATTTTCTCTGTTTTAATGCATGCTCTCTGTGTCGGTATATCTCTCTGGCCTCTCCGGCTCCAGTGCGCTTGGCAGCATATTTCTATTGATTATTCTGTGCTCGGTATATGATCGATGCACAGAAACCGCTGAAATATTTTCGCAATTGGCTGCAATTACGTGAGTACATAAATCACATATGTGAGCGGATACAAGCTGGTAATGACTGAGATATGAACTCTGGCTTGTCAACAACAGTGAAAGAATTTGCATTAGCGAATGACCCAGAACTCCAGCACGATCATTTCCCTGCCCTCACTGCACCCTGGCTCTCTTTAGCAAAACATTACTTTTACAGTAATTTGTAGCAAGCACTAGACTTTATATTGAACTCGAGCAGATTTAAATTGACCCCATTTACTTGCTAAATAAATGTCAGCAGTGTTGTTAGACAAAGTTTAATAACATTTTTTGCCCTCTGAAATTTTTTCTGCTGACATAATGAAGGTGGTCTTGAAAATATTAACCATAAATATTCCTTCTTTCCGAACTTCCATTCTTCAAAACTTCCTTCCAAACCTCCCGAACCTCCTTCCATCCTTCCTTCTGAACATCTTTTCTCCCATATGATTTTCCTTCCGAACTTCCTTCTGTACTTCCGAAGAAACTTCCAAACGGTGTTGATTTGTTATAAGCAAGCAGTGTGAAACAGGCCTTTAAGGTTATTTTGCCATGTACTCTAGACCCTGAAAGTCGAAGACACATCAGGGCTGCAGATGGAAGGGGATGTTGGGTCAGTGCTGGTTTGTGACCATTCACTGATGTCCTTGTGCTTGTAATGAGTTCACAATGAGTGTGTGTGTGGTCCTGTGTGGTCTCAATGACTGTAAAAGCCAGGCTTTCAGATCAGGGCAGATGAAAAATCCTCTCTCATTGAGCGTTCCCATTCCTTGTCCTCAGTTTTATGGAGCGTGTGAAATCAGAGGAAGGGAACTGAATCCCTAAGCAGGAATGCAAATTAATACCCATCGAATGCTGGTCAATTTCTGAGAAAGCAGCTAAATCTGCCCCAAAAAGCCACTACTGAGAATTCACAAAGCAGCATTGCTCTGCATTTTACTTGTAGGTGTGATCATGTAATCATTTCATAACACAATAAGCAATTATTCTGCCAACTGATTTAGTTCATTAGTCTACAGTAAGTAATATTGTACATATGAGGACATGGCTCCACTAAATACAGGTTTTATTGGTGACAATTATTATGCAATGGTATGAATTGTGACTCATTCAATCAGATTTGATCAAGTTAGTGATTAAAGTACTGTACGAGTTAATTTGTTAATAAATAATAACACAGATAGTTCTTCCAGTGAGCAGTACTGTATATCATAGTGTGCATATAATTCTATATTATTCTGTATAAGTAATATAGAAAGTCAGCTGACACGCAATATTTTATGTATTTGGGATATTTTAGAAACAGCTCAGAATACAGCTCATCCAATCAGATTCCACAGCACATCCGTCCTTTTCTATTTTATCTGTGTCTTGTCTTACAAGGTCTTTATTTTATATGTCCGCACAGACTCTCATTTTTTGTAAACAAGTTAATTTTCCAATTGATAAACACAGTAGTCAAAAGCTGCTTTGTGAATTTATATGGCATGAAGGACTCTGCTCATCCATTCAGACCAAATATTTTGTAAGTTTGGTGTTCGTTTCACCTATACTTTCAAAAAAAAAAAAAAAAAAAAGTACAAAAGCTGTCCCTGGAGCTGAAGCCTTACATATATATGCACCTAAAGGGTGCATATATTTCCCTTAAATGTATATTTTAGCACCTATAGTATACTTAAAAGTACCACAAGGGTAGATATTTGTAGCTTTCAAAAAGATACCTCCCAATCTTTTTAGAGAGTATGAATGCCCAGGTTTGACACATTTAGAGTGGTTTGTTGTCAAAATTACTTATATCTATCAGCAGTTCATCTAATTTATGATCAGATTTTATGTGCCATACATATGTTAGTTAAATACACTCTCAGAAAAAAAAGGTACAAAAACTGTCATTGGGGCAGTACCTCACTATAAAAAAGTACTAATACGTACCATTTAGGCACTAATATGCACCCTTTAGGGGTAAAAAGTGCAAAGGTGTACCATTTAAAAAGATACCACCCCAGTTTTGTTCCTTTTTTTCTGAGAGCTTAGCCCACCAATTGAATGTGTGCATCCAGCAATAGAAATAGGGGCAGCTGTGGCCTAATGGTTAGAGAGCCGGACTAGTTACCAGAAGGTTGCTGGTTTGAATCCCGGTGCTGGTAAGAGTTGTAGGTGGAGGGGGGTGAATGAACAGCGCTCTCTTCCACCCTCAATACCCATGGCTGAAGTGTCCTTGAGCAAGGCACTGAACCCCCAGTTGCTCCCCGGGTGCTGGATATATAGCTGCCCACTGCTCTGGGTGTGTGTTCACTTCTCACTGCTGTGTGTGTGCACTTGGATGGGTTAAATTCAGATCACCAATTCCGAGTATGGGCTACTATACTTGGCAAATGTCACGACTTTCACAGAGAAGAAATTAGAAAAATGTAAGGTGTTTGTAAACAGCATAAAACCAAGCAAGCTTAGTGAGACGCCGGTCCGTGCATGAACATGGATGTCGTGGAGCCGATCGATATTATGTGAAGAAAGACAAGAGAAGATCTAGGAAAAGGAGACTTGGATTGGCTATAAATCGCTGGTCACACACAAAATGGATCAATCATTGGCACGAGAGCAATGAACGGTGTGTCGATAGAATTAGTCACACGCATGTGCCGCTCTCAGATTCACGAGCACAAATAAATTCACCAGACGGAAGCATGAAATCTAAAGAGGTGTCCGTATGGAGAGTGATGGGGTATTGATCATCTGCTCCACAGACTGTGTGTATATCCATAGATCTTCTTGTTATGTGACCCAGCGAAAGGCCCCATGATTAGATTTGTGCTAAATATGGATCTATGTGGCTCTTAAAGAGAAGCCGAAGACTGATAGATTGGGTGAATGTCATGGCACCTGTCAAGACCATGTCTGGGTCACCCAATAAAAAAAATAGAAAAAAGTTTTATTAATACACAGAAGGTTTTGAACAAAATGATTAATTGGTAAAATATTTATTTGTCATGGGAATATTTTATATATATAGTATATATTCTTGTTTATATTTAAATTTCAAATTCCATCGTAATAATTTAATTTAAAGGGTGCATAACATACACAGTTTCACCTAATCTCATGTTAATCTTGAGTACCTATAGAGTATTAGTGCATCCTTCATATATCCAAAAAGTCTTTAGTCTTATCATATTTATAAAAGAAAAAAACAGCTTTCCGATTCTTTCCGTAAAAAGCCGAGTTCCTGGAGGCATGCCATGAGCGGAGCTATAATACTGATGTTTCGTGTTGTTTCCATTAACATATCTTCACTTATGTGCTGATTTCCAACAAAAGACAATTGTACTTATATGCATGGGGTATTTTATCACAGGGATGGCTCCATGTTTTAATAGCAAACGATGTGCAAATCCAGCGCCGACTTGGGCTTTGTTTTATAAAACATTTGTCACTCAATCAGAATCAGAGTCAGAAAGAGCTTTATTGCCAAGTATGCTTGTGCAAACAAGGAATTTGTTTTAGTGACATAGGCTTCCAGTACACAGCCTATGTCGCTAAAACAAATTCCTTGAATGCGCAAGCATATTTGGCACTAACACTCTTTCTGATTCTGATTCTGATTCTAATTCTGATTCTGATTGAGTGACAAATGTTTTATGAATAAAGCCCAAGTCGACACTGGATTTGCTCATCGTGCAAATGACCAGAACACACAAACGCACTTGATACAGTCCGCTGCTGCCCCGGAAAACAATAAAAATATATAAATTGTATTAATTGTATTAAAATTATATTTTGCTGTAATGCAGTAGTAAATGGCAGTGAACATTGTTGAGAACAATAAACAGTTCTAATAATAAACTACAGTATGCCTGGATGTATTATGGCAATGAGAAAGGGATTAATGAGGATAAAACAATCTTAAGATTCCTTTAAAAAAAAATATTTTGTGTTAGACTTTATTAGAATGCTTTAGACATTTTACTAACTATAAGTATCTTTGCAACTTCATGCAAAAAAATAAATAATATATATATATTATTATTATTATTATTATTATTATTATTATTATTATTATTATTTCATATTTTTTTAAGATTTACACACTTTAATTAATAGTAAAATTTCAAATCGAATAATCCTTAATTATTATAGATGAATAAACAACGTTAATTGTTGGAGGAATATTCAGTTATTCAATTAAAGTATGTAATTTAAATTCTTTAAAAATTATAATAAAATTAAAAAGGCTTAAAATTATTATTATTTTTTTGTGTGTCATCTGACTTTCAGTAATTCCCTACATGTCAACCTCTTGTATTAGAGTATTAGTAGACAGGCAGGTTAGGGTTAATAGGATAAGTTGACCTGTATTTGCAAAGCTACTATTTAGCAGAATATGTGTCAGGGAACTGTCAAATAAAGTGTTAGCAGATATGAAGCAGACAGTCCACTAATGAATATCTATCAGTATAAAGTGTTTTTCTCTCTTGATTTTGGAGTGATATGTGATCTCCACGTTTGCCTGAGGTTCATGCTATTATTCACCCAGAATTCTGTGTGAAAGAGCCTGTTTCAGATATATCAGGCTTGAACCTCCATACTGCTGAGTAATCTGCTGTTATAAACAGATACTGCTGACACAATGGCCGCTGGTTACCTGAAGCTGTTTTCCAGCGGCTTGCACCTGGTTGCGTCATCCGCTGATAGCCTTAAAATGTCTTCCATTGACCACACACTTAGTAAGAGTCTAGACAGCAATTATATTTACTCTGGCCTACTTTTCACATCGTAGAGTCTGTACTCCGGAACGATCCTCAGCCTTGATTAGCTTGCTTCAAAACACATTAGTGAATCTGAGGTGATGCACTCTGTCTACTGCTTGAAATAAATATGGTTTGGTCTTTTTATTTTATTTGTTGTTGTATTTTTATACACTATTTTTAATTACCATTATTAAAGCTTTGCTGAAATGCAGTAATACATTACAGTAATGAAAATAATAAATAATTATAATAATACTTACGTATGTATAACAATTAAATATGTCTGGACGCATTATGTCAATGAGAATATGTTTAATGAGAACTGCAATGTCATAGAAAATGTCAAATTATCTGATATTTTAGTGATTTATCGACCTACTGAAATATTTACGTAATTTTGAAACACTGATAAAACTTATGCTAAACCACGTAATACAGCTTTCTTTTCAATAATCCAATAATTTATTTGAATTAAGATTTTAGCTTCATTATAATGTAAGAAAATACTTTATGCCAAATAATAAATAAATAAATATGTACATAAATAAATAACAATTATTGTGTGTATTAATGGAATTGTGATTTATTCCATTTAATTATTTATATGGATTTATAGATGTGGTTGCTATACACTTTTGAGCTGCTTGTTACAAAAAAAAAAAAAAAAAAAAATACTGAATGATGACAGTAGAGATGATTGTAATATTATTGTGAGGCTCCTGAATGTTCTTATTTATAGAGAGAGGAAAATAAATACAATGAGATGCACTAATAAAATATAAAAAACAAAACAAAAAAAAACATGTTTTTGCCTCTAAAGATAAGTTATTTCGAGACTTGGCACTGAATATCTTGACACTGAATCCGACACTTTGTTTGGGAACACTGGAGAGAATCTGGGCCATGGGTTATTTTGCTAACATATCTTTGGCTTAAACCTAATAATATGTAATTCATCACAATAAGATCTCCCGCACAGATGTTGTGGGTTTATGACAGCGAGAGGTTAAATGTGTTCGGATAATCTTCCACGTTTAAATCCGAATGAATTAGGCATTCTTTTCCCTTCAGAGATTTTCCAATATTGCCATATTGTTTAATCACGATTATGCGGCACGGATCACGCAGTCGCATAGCCGGTTATTATTTAGACAGTGAGATTTGAGTGTTCTGGTATTATTTGTTGTTTCAAGCCCTGCTCCTCTTCAGGATGGCCTCGAGACCCTCCATAGCTGCTCGGACGGCCAGGATTGATAAAATCTACAGGAGGGCCACAGAAGAAACCGAGTGGATAAATGCAACACTGCATGTGCCGCCAGTCTTTTCTGATAACTTCACAGTGTGCAGAGATGGCCAAACCCACTCTGTAGTAACCTCCAAACCACCCGCCTGTAATTGTTCATTTGCATGAGGACGCTTGCATCAGCTCTCCCCCACAGTCTCTCTCTCTCGCTGCTGACAAATTTGTGCTGGAATGAAAATGAAACATAATTATACAAGCTTATTAATATTTTGGCTTACCACACATTGTTACAACCGCTGAAACATGGAATTAGCGTGGGCTTTCTCTGAGTTCTTTTCCTCTATGGTCACGCGTTGTCTTTCCACCACTTTTCCCGAACGCTGTTAGTTGAGAACAGGCCACTGAATGATTAAAAGTGACTAAATACAGCACATTTGCAGTGACTGTTGGCCTTCCCTGCTGTATGTTTTGTCATGTGACCTGATAAAAGGCCCTATGATTAGTTTTTGTGATAAATACAGTTCCATTTACACAAGGCTCTTATAAAGAGACATACAGAATCATAGATAAGAATGATAGATTGGGTGAATTACACAAAACCTGTCACGAATATCACCAAAAAAAATAAAAAAAATAAAAAAAAATAATATATATATATATATATTCTCATTACTCTCAATACAAAGGTAATTATAATATAATAGGTAATTATATATAGATATATATATCAGCCAATATTTGTAATTTTTCAAATATCGGCATTGGCCGATACGTTTTTCTGCTTGGTCGATGTGTTGGAGGCAGGACTTTTATTTTAGCGGCAGCGCCTGAGCTCTCACAGTGCTCACATTCTCCCACTCTCAAGAAAACACAAATCGGTCAACCACGACTTTGAACCGGCATGATGAGTGTCAGTGGATTGCATCCTCAGGGTGAACTAAGGCGTTAAATAACATTAATCAAAAGAGTAAACACACTAATGCGGTAAACAACAGAAAATTTGTGTTAACCTTTTTTTTGCATTGAATAAATAATCATGTTTGTGTTTATGCTTATGCTTAAACTGCAAAGACCCAGAGTTCAGATCTGGGTCACAGTTATACAGTTCGTTGCAGACACAGAAGTGGTGCTCAAAAGGTTCACTTAGGAGCAGAAAACAGGGGCGACGTGTCAATGACTAGCTTCTTCAAAAATGCACAACAGAGAAGGACAACAGACACTTCAAATGCACTGTGTTTTGTCACTTTTAATCTGCCAGGGGATCTGGTCGCAACTAACAGCTTTCGGAAAGAAGGTTGGGAAGAGTTTGCGTGATCAGAGAGGAAAAGAACTCAAAGAAAGCTGCTGAGCCCATGCTAATTGTAATGCCAGTGTAATGTAAGCCAAAATATTAATAAGCTTGTATAATTGTTTCATTTTCATTCTGGCACAAAGTTTTCATCAGTGAGAGAGAGTAATGTAGACCCAAGCGACCTGTGAAATGAACAATTACCAATGGATAGTGTGCATTTTCCCCCAAAATCAAAAGTGAAATAAATAAAATAAGTAATAATTACATTTTTATGAAAAAAAATATTTTGGGATCTTCAGTCTTCAGTCTGTGTCAGAGCTTCCTGCGCATTTTAAACCCAGTTTTACTGAGCAAACATACCCTCTTTCTAGACCCTTTTTGATTTTATGTCCAGGCATATTTAATTATTACATATTTACTATGTATAACTATGTATTATTATCATTACTGTAATGCATGACTGTACCATCAAGAGTTAATAGTATAAATTATATATATATATATATATATATATATATATATAGACAGAAAGAGAGAGGGTCTCTGATCGTTGCCCATCATGAAGCTGTTTTAAAATTAGAAGCGACTAAGAATTGAAAGAATTGACTGAAAACTAGGACTTCTGGCTTTATACGGTCATCTTACAGCACTACCCGACATCAAATACATCCTTGGCAGTGGACGTTCAGAGAAAGTATAGATCACCCACATTTAGCCCACGGGCAGAGAGAGGGAAATCAACTGCTTGTTGTTGTAAACTACTCTGATCTGCATGACACTGGAAATCTGTTGAATAAAAACAGCAAAACACAGTATTGAGCGAGATGAGGATGTTTGCACATGATCTCAGATTTACATTCATAACATATCCACCAGCATATTCTCAGCAAGACCCTTATGAAAATTAACCATGGTTTTACTACAAATAAAACCAAAAAACCATGGTTACTATAGTTAAACCATGGTAACCACAAATTAACCATGGTTTTGCTTAATTAACCACAGTTTAACCATGGTATTTGTAGTAAATCTGTGGTTTTACAAATGGTAGTCAACACGCCAAAAAACCATGGGTTACTACAGTTTTACTATAATAAAACCATGGTTATTTTTCGTAAGGGCAAGAGACCATCAAGACAAGACCCTTTAATGTATTATTTTTAAGCAAAACCTTAAAGGGTTAGTTCACCCAAAAATGAAAATTATGTCATTAATTAACCCTCATGTCATTCCAAACCCATAAGACCTCCGTTCATCTTCGGAACACACTGTAAGATATTTTAGATTTAGTCCGAGAGCTCTCAGTCCCTCCATTGAAAGTGTGTACGGTATACTGTCCATGTCCAGAAAGGTAAGAAAAACATCATCAAAGTAGTCCATGTGACACCAGAGGGTCAGTTAGAATATTTAGAAGCATCGAAAATACATTTTGGTCCAAAAATAGCAAAAAATACAACTTTATTCAGCATTGTCTTCTCTTCCGTGTCTGTTGTGAGCGTGTTCACTGCAGTGTAGTGATATCCAGTTCGCGATAACTGGATCTTCTTGAACCAGTTCACCAAATCGAACTGAATCGTTTTAAACGGTTCACATCTCCAATATGCATTAATCCACAAATGACTTAACCTGTTAACTTTTTTAAAGTGGCTGACACTCCCTCTGAGTTCAAACAAACCAATATCCCTGAGTTCATGCACTCAAACAGTACACTGACTGAACTGCTGTGAAGAGAGAACTGAAGATGAACACAGAGCCAAACCAGATAACGAACGAAAGATTGACTCGTTCTTGAGTCAAGATCCGGTTGCATCGGTTGTCGAATCACCAGTAGTGATGAGAAGCTCTGTTCTTTCGGACAGTTCGATTCAATAAACCGGTTGAAGAAAACAGTTCACTGGTTCTTCTGCGCTCTATGTAATGACGTCATTGGCAATGATTGCACTTCATTCAAGTCTTCGGTTTACCCGTGCTCATAACATTAGCACAGAATCAGTTCAGAATCAAACATCAAAAGAATAAATTCAATTCAGACGCTCTTGTGTGTCTTCTGCTTCACGCTTCACACATGGGCAGTACCATCAGCTCCTCGGTTCTTGAATCGGATGCGTCCGGCTGAAACGGTTCTTGACTTGTGAAAGAATCAATCTTTTGTTTGTTATCTGGCTCGCCTTTGTGTTCATCTTCAGTTCTCTCTTTACAGCAGTTCAGTCAGTGTACTGTTTGAGTAAATTAATTACTCTGGGATATTAGTTTGTTTTAACTCAGAGAGAGTGTCAGCCACATTAAAAAAGTTAACAGCTTAAGTCATTTGTGGATTAATGCTTATTAGAGACGCGAACCGTTTAAAACGATTCAGTTCGATTTGGTGAACTGGTTCAAGAAAAATGGTTACATCGAGTCATTCGCGAACCGGATATCACTATACACTATACTTAGATGGTATTTTCGATGCTTCAACAAATTCTAACTGACCCTCTGATGTCACATGGACTACTTTGATGATGTTTTTCTTACCTTTCTGGACATGGACAGTATACCGTACACACAGCTTCAATGGAGGGACTGAGAGCTCTCGGACTAAATCTAAAATATCTTAAACTGTGTTCCAAAGATGAACGGAGGTCTTGCGGGTTCGGAACGACATGAGGGTGAGCCATTAATGACATAATTGAAATTTTTGGGTAAACTATCCCTTTAAGGAGATATATTATTTTCATGCATATTTTTGGTCTTATACTGCCTGATTTAGTTATATATATATAGACACAGACAAACAATGGTTTAACTTTTTTGTTTACTTTTTGTGAATAATTGGTTTGTTCCTCTCAGAATTCTCAGAAGTCGTCATAAGAATATAGTGCACATTATGACATGTTTCATTTCATCTGTATTTGTGAAAAGGTCATAGGAGACAAATATCTGTTCCTGCTCTTCTAAAACCTGAAATCTTCCTAAAATCTAAAATCTTCCTTACTTAGTTGTTCCCTTTAACACATCATCTTCATCATCCAGAAAGCTTTTTTTTTTTTCTCCGTCTGTCCTTTCACTGTCTTTGTAAGAGTAACAGAAGCTCTTGAGGGTTTGATTAGTGAGACGGGTGCATGGATGTAGTGATTTAAATCAGAGAGAGAGAGAGAGAGAGAGAGAGAGAGAGAGAGAGAGAGAGAGAGAGAGAGAGCAGGAGGAGGAGGAAGAGGGGGCTCCCTCATCAGCCCCTTTTGTGTGGAGAAAAAAGGGCTTTAATTACTTCTTGCACAAGTTTCATTAAATATCTCATTCCTGATGTAAATGTTTGTGTAGGAGCCCCGAGTGCTAAACGACAGAAGAAAGACAGTAAGCGAGACAGAGTGAGATGGATGGAGAAAAGAAGAGTTAGAAAGAAAGAGGTTGGGTTTGCATGGTGTGATGGATTTGGCTGTTGGTATGGGAGACTGGGGCTAGTTGTCACAAAAGTCTGCACTCAAATATTTTCTTTCTTTCTCTCTTCCCATGAAATTCACAAATAAATAATAAAGCACACACACACACACACACAGGTTTTTTTTCTCAATTTAAATCTAATTCAATTAAACTTGAAAAATGAATGTGGCACATTTTTTACTGTGTAGTGTGACAAGTGCCTGTCCTCCAACAAAAAATGACCATATAGGTTGTTTGTGCAAGCACCTTAGTTAAGTGGCCTCTAGCGAGCGTAAAAATAATGAAAGAATTGTGTTGCGTCTGTCGTCATGAAATGACGTATAACATCATTACCAATGAAAACTCAATGTGTGGACTTTTTACACCGATCTCACAGTAATTCCTACATATTTTACTAGGTGGCTTATTCGTTCGAATAACCACACCTACCCCACCCCTAAACCTAACCCTCATGCTAAGAAATCATGCTAAATCATGATTTAATGAGCACATACATTTTACAATCACGTCCGTTCTCTGGGATCGAACCCATGATAGCATATTTACATATCAAGGTATAACACAGTAATCTACAGACTGAGCTATACGAAACGCAAATCAGAGTGCAAATAAAAGAGTACAAAACATTAATATGAAAACAACCTTTTGCCGATAAGAGCGCAATTGTAGTACACACTCTGATGGGTCGTATTTCAGGGATTTGGACAAACGACCTATACAAGCGTATTGGGTGGAGGACAGGTTATGTGACAACTAGCCCCGGTCTTCTCTATAACTGTGTCATAATAGAACAAGCACATTAACTCCTTCATTTGCATACACACTCACACCTCTATGCTTTTTGCTGAGTCACGGACTTCTATATGATCGTGTCTGTGGTCAAACGTTTTGCTTTGTCCAGAATCCATTGCCCAATATTTTCTCTGATGTCTGTCACTCGAGTCGACACATTTAGTCTCTTTGATCAAGACTCCACTGTGGATCAGAAAGGCTGTATATGGCAGAGTCATGTACTCTGGAGAGAACAGGGTAAATCGGCTTTTGTGAGCCGAGGATATGTTGCGGTCCCGAGGGATCATCAGCAGATCCTTCAGATTGATAATCACCAATCCTCATTACCACAACTTCCTGTGCTTTACTCGCCACTTCATTTCCTAATTACTTGATTATACATCTAAGATGATTCATTAACGATCTGAGCTTCATTTTGCAATTAGTTTACACCAGTCATTAATTACCCTGGGCTTTCCCCCTCTCTGATAATAAGAGTTAAATTCTGACTCTGATTCTCTCTCTCTCGAGTGCTCCTCTGCTGAAAGCTCACCTCATTTTGGGTGAAGATTTGATTCATTATCTAGCAGTGCCTCTTGACTTTCAGTTTGCTAATGTTATTTGTGTTGTAGCTCAAGTCATTTGAGAGGGGATTTGAGCCAAAATTACGGTTGTTTAAACATTTAAGGACATGCATTTGAAGAATTATGCTTTATTTTGAGCCGTTAAGTGCTTTCAATGCAGGTAAACATTGTTTCTTGGCTGAAGAAACTGGGTGATTTCAGTAATTCGTGGTGTATGTACTTATGAAAATGGATTAATGTACAGTAGATTGTAGAAATTGTTAGAAGGTTGTGGGTTTGATTCCCAGGAAATTTTGAAGTTGAATGTGCCTGTCAATTGCCAAATTGTCATTCAATGTTAACATCTGTGGATGCTTAGGTCAAAGGTTCAAAATAACATAGACATGACAATTATTGCAACATAAACTGGTGGATTTGATCCAACTATGCAGTGAACTGTTATTCATTTTGCTGCAGTATGGTTGTTATTCCAGCATGGATTGGATAAAAATAATAGCATGCATGCTTTCCTTATGAGCTACGGCCTTGAGATTGTCGAGCTTCACCATTCATTGTAGCTAATAATGCCAAATCTGCTTAAAAACACTGAGTATTTGAATGGACTTTGTTAAAGCAGCTTGGAAATTAATTAGAGCTTCTGTCCCTAAGGAAATTTAGCCTTTTCACTTCAGTCTTCAGTCAGAACTCCACTCCAACACGAAGAATGAGAGGTTTGTTCTTTCACACAGACATGTAGGGAAGTCATAAAAAGCTCCAAACTTACTTCCCACAGCATTACTTTTGACACAAAAGACATTCTGTCAGGCTATAAAACCAGTTATAAGCAAACCTGTTCGGAATCAGCTGGCTTTTCTCACTTTTCGCCGCTGATTGTGGGAGGAAATCTGCAGTAGGGATAGAAAAAAACCTCTTTAAAGGTACTGAGAGTCCTATACTGCTGAAAGCAATGTCAAATCACTCAAAATATTCACTTTCTTCCTTATAAATACACACAATGTACTTTATGTAAAACTTTCAAAATGCAGTAGATTTTGTATCCTGCACACACACAGCAGTGAGTAGTGAACAAAAAGACACAAACCCTCACCTACAATCCCTGCCTTTAACAAGACTCAAACTCGCAACTTTTGGACTACAAGCCTAACTCTCTAACCATTAGGCCATGACTGCCCCATAAAGCCCCCGTTTATGCAGAATTGCAACGTTCTCTGCATGTAGTGTGAGATCAGATTGTACTGTGAGTGGTTAGTGAATAATATTCATGCTTTTGTGCTAAATACCTGCATGCTAAAATATCTTAAACTGTTCGAGCCAGTGCTTTTCCGGTATGTTTGCTAGCTTGTGCCGCATTTTGTCACTGAAAAAAAAAAAAAAAAAAATCGGACACATCTCTATCTTTGCTTTTTTTCAGGAGCAGTACATTTTAACCTCAAGGGAACTAATCAATAATGTATACGTGAGGCCTGCATTGCACTGTCACATCCACCATAATTGAACTTTTTAGCTGATGGAAAATGCATTACTATCAGTTTAGATTTATTTGTGCAGGTTTCTCCGGTCTGAGAGAGCAGCTCTGTGTGTGGACACATGCTCCACGGGGACCACCGAGGCTGTTTACAGCCAGCAAGTGTCGTTTCCTATTCGTCTCCTTCACTGCCGTACTCCGTGTAAGTCACAGGATCATTTTTTTTTTTTTCAATAATTGACCTCAATCTCAGCGGAGGGGCTGGAGCAGAGGATGCAGGGGTCAACGCTGAAGTGAGCTACTTTGATGCGTGGATTGTTCACTCATGCTCATTACGTTTGTTTGAGTTTACCTCAAAAATGGTCTTCCTGATAATGCAGTTGCAGTTGTTTTCAGATACTCCATCGAATGATGACATGCATCTACAACTTTTTGAGAGAGAGAGAGAGAGAGAGAGAGAGAGAGAGAGAGAGAGAGAGAGAGAGAGAGAGAGAGAGAGAGAGAGAGAGAGACTCTGCAAGTGTGGCTTTGCCAAATAAATTAAAAACTATGTGAATGTGAAGAGGAGGTTACACAACTAAAACATGCAGGTACTGCAGAACAAGTAACATGTACCCACGGAAATCTGTCAAATAAAACATTTAAAATGTATGCTGTAATAGAGTGATTTCATGAGATATCAGAGTTGCATAATACAAAGTCAAAACTGCAGAATACAAAGATGCATTTAAAATTAACATTGAGAGGTAAAATAAGAGAGATGTTTATGACTGATGTTAAAAATAGATACACATAATTGTTAATTTGCAGCTAATAATGCAGTTGTAGCAATTATATTAAATAAAATTGCAATTATGAGATATGAGGTCAGCATTTTAAGAATGTTTTATTTTATTTTGTTATTTTTTTAGAAATATTCTATTTGGCCAGCCACAATGCAAACAAATGTTTACATATGTAAACATGTTTTACCTTTTATTTTACTTAATCACAATTGTGAGATATGGAGTTAGAATTCCAAGAAATATATTGAATTCCAAGAAAGTGTATTTGACTTGATTTGATTTGATTTAAGACAGAAACATGCTTCTATATGGCCAGCTTTAATGCACATTGCTATGAAAACTTTTATTCTTTTTGCTATTTTATTTAATTGCACTTGTGTCAAAATTTCAGTAAATGTTTTCAGTTCCTATTTTATTTTATTTTGCTAGCCCTAATGCACATTGCTATGAAAGCAGCTGTCATTCTTATGTTTGGATGTTTTCAGCCAGAATTTAGTTCCTCCTGATTGACTTCAAACTATTTATATTCTTCAACATTTTCCCCACCTCTAAAAAGGGATTTTTCTCTTATTGTTGATAAAAGCCCTTTACTCATTCTGCATGTAACTTGTAAGAAACCTTGGAAGGAAAAGGTCAATATCAATGTCATGCTGTAATAAATGAGAAAAGTCAATATCACCTCATGCCTGCTGTATCGATCACTTTCACAGATACCACCTCACCGCCTCCTCCCTCTCTTCCCACTGTCCGATACAGTCGCTCTGAAAGGGTGCATGGACTCATTCCTGCATCATTCCATGCTGTTGAATGAATCGTGTTCTATGGCGTTCTCAAGCGTACATGAAGTTTGGAGGCACAGCCGGGTTCTTTGTTTTTGCTGCTGGTGTGCTTTATCTGCTGTAGCAGGGCTGAAGGTGCAGCACTGAGGAGACTGTTGTGCTTCTGTTTTGTTGGGGAACAGTTCTGTCTCCACAGTCTGAAACTTCGGCGCTGTGGCGTGATGTAAAATCCTCTGAGACTGCGAGTTGAATACAGCTAAAACCAACTCTATTACCCAGCAGCTTATGGATTTGAATAGTTGAATGCCTAGTAATTATATACGGAAAGTGGTGTGTGTCCCTGTCTCTGAGCCGATGTGTGTGTGTGTTGTGCTGCTTTCCATTCAAAGTCAAATGTGGGATATTCCTACTTGATATCTCAGACTTCTGAACACAAAGGTGTCCTGACATTTGCAAGATGACGGATAAGAAAAGCATACCATAATGCTGCTGTGGTTAAACAGTCCTTCGTAGTTATTATCTATACTAGTTTTAATGCATTTTATTTAAGAAAAGAGAGTGTTTATCCATAAAGGTTTTGTATGTAATTTTTTATTAATTTAGTAATTTTAACTGTACTAAAGCAGACAAATGTCATAATGTGTTTGTAATAATTTAGGAAACATGTTCACATGCTTGTTTCTCAAAAATACAGCCAGTTATTCTACTTTGAAATGTGAGTTTGGTTTTTGTTTGGTTCTGAGTGACTCCATCCACTGCCAATTTACCCAATATAACTTTGAAACCACAGAAAACACAACGAATTGCAGCCAAACTGATCACATATTCTCCCCAAACTAAAAGCCTTGGCACCCATTTAAAAAGCTCTAAAAGGGATACAGTATTAAAACATTATTATAAATCAACTCATCAACTTAGTGTATAGGCATGTCCGCTTCCACTCTCAGTTGAGCTTGTTCCTGTTGCGTGTCAGGGACAGGAGAAACCACTCTTTTCTAATATTTTGATTTTGGACCACAGTACCCATTTTAACTGTTAGCTGCCAATATTACTGTGTAAGTGTGTTGTATATTTCACGGAGTAATTCCATTTTAAGGTTCGGTAACACTTTAGAATAAGGTTCCATTAGTTAAGGTTAGTTAACTACTTTTGTTAACATGAACTAATCAAGAACAATCCTTCTACAGCATTTATAAGTCTTAGTTCATGTTAATTTCAACATTTACTAATGCATTATTTAAATCAAAAGTTGTGCTTGTTAACATTAGTTAATGCACTGTGAATTACCATGAACTAACAATGAATAACTGTATTTTCATTAACTAACATTAACGAAGATTAATAAATACAGTAATAAATGTATTATTCATTGTTTGTTCATGTTAATTAATACATGAACTAACATTAACTAATGGAACCTTATTCTAAAGTGTTACCTAAGGTTCTTTTTTTTTTTTTTCCAGAAGTTAGAAGTCTGACTTTGGAACACCACACTAATGCATTTCCACATGTCTGCATGATCTGTCCATCACCTCACCGTAGCTCAGCCCTGAATCTGTCATTCACGGCGCCTGCATGCTTCTCGACTCCAAAAGAGCAGTCGCGGCCTCCTTGAACGTCAGTGTTAATGACAGTAAAATTGAGATGGATTCATGCAGAAAAGTCGGTCTGACTCACGATGAAAACCACTATGTAAATAATAATGTTTCAATGAATCAATTAAAGCACAAGGACACCAATATAACTTTTATATACATATTTCCTTAAATTAGAGCATGTTCATATTATTATTATTATTATTTTCTTTTTTTTACAAGTCGATAAGGTTCAGCGTGAAAGTAAGCATCATAAAGGTTGGATTCTGTAGCGAGATTCAGCATGACTTGTGTTCATATCTTTGCACATTACCCCTGTGCCATTGCCCCATTCCTCACACTGCTAGGCTTCATCTGCGGAAGAATAAAATAAACATTATTGTTTTCCTGCCATGCTGGAATGGAGCCATTACTCTAAATAAACATTATATACACTACAGATGACGATAATGTCTTTCCCTCTGTTTCTCTTTCTCTCTCTCTTGCTCTCATTAAACTGTTTTACTTGTTTCTTAAAAAAGGCTTCAGAAACTCATATTGCATGTGTTTGTGTGTCTCTGTGTCAAAGAGTAGGTGTTGTTAGACGTTTAAAAAGCACTTTTGCTCCTGTGCTAGCACATACATTTATCGATTGCCCTAAAATCAGGTTTGGAAGTTAATGTTGGAGTAAATGCAAGTCAACTTCAAGTGTATTAACAGAGTGTTCAATTCTAATGGGCTCTGCACAACCTTTCCCTGACAGTTTATTGCCTCTGAATGCCGTGTCTGATTGCATTTCATGCGCTGCAAATGCATTAGTGGTGTACAGACTCATGGAGATCTTATACCTAGAGAGAGCTACCCTTTAGCATTCCTTTTGTCCATATCAGTGGCAGTTGCTCAACTGGCGCATACTTGGTTCAGAGATACATGAAATGCATGCTGACATTTTTACACATGGTTATTTTAACTATTTTATTTTTTTATTTGTATTTTTTTTTTTTTTGATTGAGTGTCATCCAAGATTTTTTTCCACCTGAAAACCATTTATTTTATTTTATTTTATTTTATTTTATTTTATTTTATTATTTTGAATTGGGGATTCACGCATATAAACATTTTGAAAGTTATCCCACTCCTATATTACTACTATCATCGATCGCTTGAATTAAAGTGTCACGCTCCTTCTTTTTGAACATGATTTTTCTTCAGTGAGGGGGAGGAGAGAGCAGAATGTTTGATGGATTATGCTACAACTGTTATATTTATAGGCAGAGCATGTGTAAGGCTGGTTGAGGCTAAGGTGAATTCTCTCCTCATAAACAACAAAGCGCAGATGTACGTGCAATGTAAATAAGAGATTAATTTCAAAGTATGCCCAGGTCCAATGAGTATAACGATAATGTTTTTTTCTTTTCTTTTTTTTTTTTTTTAAGAGAGCTTAAACTCACAATAGAACAAAGTTTGTGATAATTTCAATTTCTATATATAATTTATTCGCCGTTTGAATATTAATTATAAGCATTATATAATTATCAATAAAAAAAAATAAAAAATTGTAATCACATTAATTACAAATTCAATCCCATTTTTTTTTTTTTTTCAGAGTACATTATACCCATGTCTGGTTCTTGCCTAAAAAGAGATGTTTATGATGTTTAATACATTTGGCTGCTTTTAGCCTTGGTTCACCCTCCACCTATGCTTATATTATTACTAATTGCACTAATCGGCCTTTAACTGTGAGCAGACAGAGTGTCAATCAATGCATTGGAGAATACAGTAAACATAAATGTGAAGAAACAAAGTTGCTTGTCAGATTTTCTTAACATGGAACCATATTTTTTTAAATAAGCCCCAAAAACACAACCTGCGACTCTAGATTTTTTCACGCAACTTTAAAAAAAAATAAAATAAAAAAATAAATAAAAAAGAAGCCCAAAGTCACGTATAATAAATGGACTTGGCAACTGTGCACGGGAGTCGACACAATGTTGGACAGCTCTCAGTTCACTCAAGGCGGGTCTAAGGTAAGACGACCTTGTCAATCAACTATCGTGGGAGTGGCCTGTGAAGATCTATGTCATTCTGACAGGAATATTAGATTTTAAAATAGTAGTAGTAGTAATAATAATAATAATAATAATAATAATAAAAAAAAAACACTGGGTGGATTTTTATCATTATAGGGTGGATGTGAACACACAGTTCCAACCAGTGTTGGGCAAGCTACTTGGAAAATGTAGTGAGCTAAGCTACCAGTTACTCTACAGTAAATGAAGCTTCACTACACTGAAGCTACCCCCCTGGGAAATGTAGCAAGCTAAGCTACATCAACAGTAGCTTGCTACATCTAAGCTACTTTTAAAATACAATTTTTATGTTGAACACATTTAATTACAAGTCAATGCTATCTCAGTGCTCAAAACTGTCAGTCAAACAGATAGGCAGGTGTAATTGTTTGGTTGAATAGTTTTTTGTGTTCCTTATCATTTTGGCAACAAAAACAATCAAAATACATGTAATTAACAATGTGCGCGCAAGTAAGTGTATGCACCTGTTGCATGGGCATGCTTAATATACTGTTGGCCTTTGCAGAACAAAATGCAAGACACAGTACAGTACAAAAAAAAAATGGCCAGGCTGGCCCTTATGAAACAAAAATATATTGCAGTATATTGGAAAAATCATGTAATATATTAGGCATATATTCTTATATATATTTATTTTTTCCAATATATTGCAATATATTGAAAGTGGCAATCATTTGTATATTTTGCAATATATTATATAATATATGTGTCATCAATATATTATTAAATGTATTCAAATATATAAAATATTAGAAAATAAAAATGAAAATAATATATTACAATATATTTAATATAAAATATATTTTCCTTTCGTAAGGGGACCCTGATAATTTTTACAAGCAGCATCTGAAAACATATTTTCTCTCTGTTATCTCGGTCAGTGTCATGTACTTGTCGAGGTACGGCCACGGCGACTCACTCCTCGGGATTAACTGTTCTCCGACCTCATCCTATGCCATCATTTCATCAAATAATTTTTTGCGTGACTGGCCAAGGAGTGGTACCATCCGGAGCAGAAGGTGGCGGTAATGCATCATAAAGATGGTTGGTTGCTATCCACCGTAAGCACGAACAAGATGAAGTAGCGCCGTCGCGTCACTACTGATCCAGGATCAGGGATCTTAGCAGTTGTATTTAGGGTGACCACCGGCACAGTCCCGAAATTTGAAGCTTTGTCCCGCGTCCCGCAAGTCATAAGCAGTGTCCTGCATTTTTATTTTGTCTTTGTCATTTTTTTTCATCGTTCTTTAAATTACAATTCTACAATAAAAAAATGTTAATAAGAAAATACTGAACATGCGCAATGCAGCCGTTATTATTGGTTCTAGTGGCTAGCCAGAGCAGGAAAATAAACTCCTAAAAATAAAACCCCACACAAACACACAAAAAAAGGCAACAGAAAAATGGATCTATCCGGAGCTCCCGAGAAGAAAAAGCATCTTTGTTCGTATAATAAGGAATGGGAGAAAAAATATACATGGTTAAAACCAGTTACAGGTGACCCTAAGAAAGGAGATTGCAGTGTATGCCACTGAAGTTTCACCAATGCGTTCGTGGAGAGGGTGTTTTCTCTCATGACTGCTGCGTGGACAGAGAAGGAACCGCGCAACTGTGGACCCCATAAAAAGTGAACTCCTGGTGAAAGTGAACTACAGCTACACCTGCCAGGAGTTCTACAGACACATAATGAATGAGAAGGCCCTACTCGAAGCTGCCAGATCAGACAAAAAATATTAATTCAAGATGCAATGAATCCGGTAAGAACGCATTTAATCTTTCTAGTCTTTCCTAATGGAATTTATGTGCTTATTTGGAAATGTGCTTTGTAGCAACTGGATTATTATTTTCACTTAATTATTTGGATTGAATAGACATGTGCTGTTAAAATAAATTTTTACTGATATTACTATTAAATATTATTATTAGTGACGTTCACAGCGCCGGTCAGCACCGTCATTAACATTTTTATAAACCCTTTTAGCAATTTAAAACATGTTAACATTACTGCAAAAAGATATCTAATAAAAAAAATCTATATTTATTCACCTAGTATTATAATAGTAATTTCTCTCCCTCGTGTCCCGCATTGTCCCGCAAAGTCAGGTCTGCTGACCTGCAACAGAGCAATAGCAGCCTGGTGGTCACCCTAGTTGTATTTCCCGATTTGAGTTTGAGCTTCAGAAATGCTTGCGAAAATGTAGCTTGTGTGGAAGCTACCGCACTACTTGGTACAAAAAAAGAGCTTCGCTACTGAAAAGCTATTTGATTCAGAAAGTAGCGAAGCTACGACCAAGCTACTGAGAAATGTAGTTAAACTAGTAGCTTCTCTGCTTGTAGCGACGCTACCACCCAACACTGGTTCCAACACACATTTATGTTCAAACAACTTGTAAAGTGAATTTTGCATTTGTTGATCCCTTTATGAAACTCTGTTGACAAGCTAAAACAAGATATACAATACATAATAACATTCTGTGTTTGTGCTCAGGCATTAGTTCAAATATGGCAGAAGCTATCTGCTTTTCAAACCTTCTTGGTTCTGAAATATTATTATTATTATTATTATTATTATTATTATTATTATTGTAAATCATCTCAGTTTTATGAGAAATAGTGTAGTGTAGCTCTAAATATCATCAGGTAGTGCAATGAGCTCTGAGTCTCTCTGTTTAAGCAAGGGAAAACAAATGAAAACAGACTGCACCTGGCGACCAGAATGGAGTAATTGTAAAGTGTTGTAAAGAAAGTACGTCACTCACATGTGTCAGGCCTGACCTTCTGCGGATACAGCTGCAGCACTCAAGCTCCATTCTGTTTACTCGGCTAAGCTGTTTGCATCAGTAGCAGACATTGTGGCTGATTTTCTGCAGAAACCACGCTGCACCGTGCCAAATTGCTCCAATAAATTAAATGTCGCAGCTAAATAATAGATTTCCATTACAGTCAAAGGAGCATTTTTTTTTTCCTTTTGGAGGTCTTAAATACACCAAAATCGACAGTGGCAATGTCAGGGTGACACTGAAGAAGCCCAAATTCAAAGGCATTAAGATGCTTCATTGCTCTATTTTCTAATTTACCAAAATTATCGACAGGCAATAAGGAGTTTGTATGTACTCTAAAGGAATTATTTCATTATTTAATCTAAAATAGAGTGTTTCTTCAGAAAGAAAAAAGAGGTGATGAATTAAAAGGATGAGAGATACGAGAAAGGGGATGAGTGGAAGATAAAATCCATGCTTTTAGCACGTTTCCAAGCAGTTCTTTCTTCAAGGGTCCTTTTGTATGTCAGCGATATGTCAAAAGGAAGTTCTTTTAGATTCTAATTGTTGTCTATTTTGAGTTAAAGAGTGTGAGGTCACCGTGTCGTTCTTTCCTGTATCATTACAAGTTATCAAATCAAATGCAAGACCGTTCTCCCAGCTCTCCTGCTGTCACCGTGAGTGGTTTGTAAAGCACAGCTCTGAGATTGCAGCCTGACACCATCAGAAGTGATTCTTATCCTTTTTTTTTTAGTTAAGCGCTGACGAGTCGTAGACACATCAGGGACTCACGTTACCTCAATGTCTCTCCATGCTTGTCAGAGACGCTGAGATAGGATCTTGTTAAAAGTGGGCCATCCGAGGTGCATCTTCACAACAATCTCGCTCGAGTGGATTTCACTTGAGTACATAATATGATGCTTAAAAGGCAATACTGATGTGACATCTGTCTGAAGATGTTCTACCTTGGGCAAAGTGATTAAATAAAAAAAAAAAAGGATCTTTGGTTAAACGGGCGTTATGGTCTCTTCAAAGCTCTTTGCCCAATTTGTGGCCATTTTAATGTTGGCAGAGCTTGTTGCTTTGTACTCTTTAAAGAGTTTAAATGCTGTTCATGTTTTTCTTCCATCTTGTTTGGATTTTTATGCCAACACAGCCCATGCAAGAACATGCAGGGACATTGTAGAGCTGTTGCTACGTTTACATGCACCAAAATAATCCGTTTGTAATCGGATTGATGGCTCAATTGGATTGGAAAGCATCCATGTGAATACCTAAATCGATCCGATTGAACTGGATGCCAATTACAATATGACTGGATTGGGGTGGTGTAAACCTGAAATAATCCCATTAGCAGAAAAAAAAAGAAAGAAAGAAAATTAAGCATGTAAATGCTATTTTCTCAGTCAGTTTCAAAATATATTACGCAGATGCACAGTGACATCATGCATATATACAATTATGATAACAGTAGCTCCAGTGATATTATTGTAATGGTTTTCGCCAGTTCTGAATGAATGGATTCCAGTTGAAAAAAATAAATAAAAAATAGTTTATGTAAAGGGAACCTGATGTGGCTCAGAAAATTTGGTCTAGGAAGAACTGGTTGAGAAATGTTGGAGTCTATATTGAGATTTGGTATGTAGATGCAGATTGAGATGCTATAGGTATCTTTTGAACATCTAAAGTATATGACCAGAGTCTAAGAAGCAGGAGACTTCAGCCAAAGCACATTTACAATGCATTTAAAGTCATTGCTGTCTAGGAAAAGCAGTCAAGGTTTTAAAGAGATCTCGACTGTCATTTTTCTTTCCTTTAGGCTCAGCCCGAATACTGTTTGCCACTGTGCGATTTACATCTCACAGACGTTTTCCCACAATACTTTCATCCTACATGATCGATACATACACGGAGGCTTTTTAAGCTACATGGATACATATCACGGACAATAAATGGAGCTCTGTGATTCAATGGCAGAGGGAATCTTTCACTCGCTTGGTGATTGACAGCTCACAGAGCAAGCTAAACTTCACAGATCTCTTCTCAGCCGGATCGGCGTTCCGACAGGGGTGCACAGTCTTTTCATGGATCTGAGAAAATTCCCACAAAGGACACTGGTGTACACACTCGGGCTCCTCCCTGCTTTGCATGCCTCCCTTTGAAAGTGTGACAGCTACATCACTGCAAGTCCAAAACGTGAAAGTGCCTTCGCCTCTCTCCCTTTTCCACTCATTTTGAGAGACAGGAAAATTCAAAGTCCCAAAGACACTGCACACAGGAAGTAAAGATTCGTTCCTGATTAAAGTCAACATGGAATCAAAATCAGCATGATATGTGTTTTCGAAATTCATGCTATTGATCTTATTGTGAATGATTCATCCATGCATATGTTTTATTCATTTATTCACTCATTAAAATGTCATAACCGGATCTTCTGGTGATGTATGCTTGGCTTCTCACCGGCTTCCCAGTGAACAGCAACTGGAAAGAAACCAAAAGTCATCACTCTACACTTTTTTCTTTTATGTGTTTATCTATCTATTGAATTTTTTAAACAAACTCACTCTGTCTCTCTAGCCACTTTTTGATTATTTTGTTATTTCTTTACCAAAATTGCCTTTTCTCAAATGATATCACCAAGTATTTGCTCATATAGACATCCCTTTAAGCAATTTAATCAGTTGTAGGTTAATGTAATAGCCTCACATTATTTCTCCTCATTAAATATCCTGTTTCACTCTGAAATCTGCATGTAATGGGGAAAAAAAGGTTTGAATTTCAATGACATTTCGTGTTGATTTTAGCGTCCTCGTCTAAGGGCTACACACTGGTTGGAACAAATATACACATGATCTCTTTGGAATAAATGAACACATTAATAATTGACGAGCAGTGGAATAATCAGACCTCGATGATGGCAGAGAGAGAAAGAGAGAGTAAATGCTTTGTGAAACTTAAAGATCCATCCTACATTTCACTGCCTTGCATATCTTGTTACTCTCTGAAATAAGTCAGATTACAGAATAAAAAAAAAAGACTTTAATTAGAGATATATAGGTCAGAAATCATCTCTGGCTGTTGATGTGGTGTAAGTGTGATTCTGCAGATGTAATGACGTGTGTTTATGATCTTGCGTGTTTAAATGGCGGCAGTAATTCTGTAATTATCCCCTGCTTACATTTTCGTCTTCATTTTCTTCTCATCTGCCCCTCCTTCCCTTCCTGGCAGAACCTCTCTTCTCCCTTCTCGTCAGAGCCGTCTATGACCGCATTAATACACAAACAAACCCTCCGGTTTCTAGCAGTGTTCTGGAGCACCGCCCCTCCCTGTTCCTGTGGTGGCTGAGCGATGCATGCCGCCTCGTGTCCTTAACGTGGCATCTCCCTTGTTCCCTTTGCAATCACAGGAAGCAACAACAACAGCGGCGGCTGAGTAAAATGGCTAACGCTGCACTAACACTGATCACTGAATTTACTTTAAAGGCACCTTTTTATTTGTGACTCACGCAATGTGCTCCCAGCCACATGTAATGTAGCATCCCTCCTCTCCATTCATCTCCGAGGCAACGGCAAGCGCATATGTGATGGGAATGCAGAGTGCTGATGTGAATACAGCACTGTGTCTGAGTGTGTGGTAGAGAGCAGTGGAGCGAGAAAGAAAGAGAGAGAGCGAGACCGTGTGTAAGTGTGTGGTAAACAGAATACAGTAGCTTCTATCGAAAGAAGCGTGTCTGTGGTTTTCTTGCAGTCGATAAAGCACAACGCACTTGAGCCATCACATGATTGCATCACACTGATCATTTAAAGCATAATGTCTGCACATGCACGCTATACAGAAATCATATCCATGCATAGTGATCGTATATCAGTGCAGAGAGCTCTTGCTATCCAACAAGTTGACTTACAAAACAGTATGATGGTGTTAAGATGTGGTCAAATTAGTGACATTTTGTGACAAAAGGGTCTGTTGTCAGTAGTGTTGTGATTTATGAACCGTAGCTCACAAAAGTCACTTTCAAAACAAGTCGATTTCTGTTGGTAAACATGGCAAATCCGCATGACCAAATCTGTATGGGAAAGATTCAGAAACAATTCCAGATTGCATAGATTTCTACAAAAAAAAAAAAAACAGGAATTCGCTCATGAAAATTCACAGAACAATGACAATAACATGCAATGACAAGTGAAATGTAGTTTAAAAATTATTCAAATACACACACAAACACACACACAAGGGATTGCAGTGTAAATTTCAATATAATATAAGTATATTTCAAAATACCATAGTATTACCATGTTTCACAGTACCACTTAGTACGTCTTTATAAAGACATTGCTTTTTTCCGTTCCATTGTACCACCATACTACAATAGGTAGCACTTTATTTTACAGTCCTGTTCCTCGTGTACATACTATGTACTTATTATAGTAGTTACAATAACTAGGTAATAACTAGGTACTTACCCTAAACCTACCCCTAAACCTAACCCTACCCCATGTAGTTACCTTGTATTAGCAGAACATTCTTAATGTTACTATAAGTACAAGTTAGTACACGTACTGTAAATTAAAGTGCAACCCAATACTTGTAACACTGCAGTATTTCTTAGGCACGGGATACACTTAAGCGACGGTCGGGCTTGTTTGTTTGGTGTGTTCCACTCGTCGGCGGCAGACTGCCCGATTCAACACGTTGAACAGCTCGTTCAACATGCGCAGAACGCACGTGTTAGTTTCCTGTCGGCTGTAATCTGTGCGGTGTGTTCCAGCGCAGCTTTTTGCTGCGACGCTGCATATTCATATGAATATTGTATTATATTTCAGAATACTGTGATATTGCCATCTGATTTCATCACTATTCCAAAGTACCACCACAGTACTCTTTAGGCAACTGTTTAGACAACTCGTTTTTTGAGAAGTACCTTTAAAACTGGATTAATCTGCAGTTCTGCAGGATTAGGCAGAAGATGATTGATGCGATGTGAGGAGCGTTCCTCCGCTTCCTCTTTAGTGGATTCGTTTTAATGACTGCAGTTTTACAGTCGTTTGGAGCGTACATCCGTCCCCAGTCTGAGGACCTCTAACATGGCACGGGTGACTGTATTCACCATTAAACGCACATCATGGGGCGATCACAGGGATGGAAATTGCAAGTCTGGGCAATGGTAAGCCTCTGCTAATGATGATATGCACTCCGTCTCTCCGTGTGTCTCCAGGTCTGTCGTGGACTGGGGTCCCCTGACCTCCATTAAAGCTCAGTGTGAGCTTCAATTCTTCCTCCCAGCATTCTGTCTCCTTGTCTCACTCCTCGCTCGCCCAATGACTGATAGCTTTGCTGCCGTTTCTCCTGCACTAATTAGCTATAGATTTACTCTTTATTCGGTAATGCTGTGACAACTGTTTTTCTTTCTTTTCCTTTTTACCCCTTTATAGCCCTTTACTTTGTAGCCATCTATTTGTTCTCTCCCTCTCTCTCACTTTCTCTTTCTTGCTCTGTTCCAAACCCACCGTGCTGCTAACTAGATCATGCTGTATTTGCGCTTCTGACGTGACGTGAATATCTTTTTTTTGGCTGAACTCCAAGGCAGGATTGAAAATATCCCAGAAGGCCTTGCAAACAAGTAAATGCCAGATGAGGTGAGAAAAATGTTGACTGTAAATGCACTTATATTTCATTTAGTGCCAAAAAGTGTTGATAAAAAGGCCCTTTTCCCCCTCTTTTTTAGCGGTTTGCTTAGCCTTGAAACATTGCAGTTAATATTTTTAAATAGTATTGATGAATCAAATTGATGAAAAGTGACACATTATTTTAGAATTATACAATTATTATTATTATTATTATTATTATTATTATTATTATTTCAAATGCTCTTTTGAACTTTATATTCATCAAAGAATCCTGAAAAAAAGTGTTTTTTTTTTTGTTTCTTTGTTTTTTTTTTTTTTTTTCACAAAGATATGAAGCAGCACAACTATGCAACATTAATAATCAGAAGAAGTGTTTATTAAATCCAGATCAGAATTTTAGAATGATTTCTGAAGGATCATGTGACACTGAAGACTGAAGACTTCAGCTTTGCATCACAGGGATAAATTACATTTTAAAATATATAAAAACTATATTTAAATTATATTCACATTTTAATATTTTTTCCCCATAATATTACTGTTTTACTTTAATTTTGATCAAATAAATGTAGTCTTGCTGAACATAAGAAGGTGAGCTTAACTTAATCCAGTCTCATATAGTAGTTTATTCTGTTGGCCTGGTTTTAGATGGATTTTAGACTGGCCAGGGTGGGAAACCATCTTACCAACCAGTAAAACCATTTTAACACCATGCAAACACAATTTAAGAAATGCATAAACCAGTTAAGACCAGCAACCCAGCTGAGTTTGGTTAATGTTGTTTTTTCCCCAGATATGCTAGAAGGCATCTGCCGATCTAAGATTTAGGAACAGAACTCTTTCTCTCATTCTATCTCTCTCATTCTATCTCACAAATGAGGATGGCTTGATGCTGAACACTGACTGCCTCTCAATGAAAGTAAGAGATTTTCACCATCTTTCTCCCAGACCCCCAATCCATCACTCTCTCCCCACCTGCAGGTGCCTTTGAGCAGGGGCATTCTTCTGGAGGCTGCCCCTCACCAGCCACAGCCTCCAGCTCCTCCAGACACTCTCATAATTCATCCGCCTGTGATCGATGCTGCTGAATCTCAGGCTGTGGTTAGAGAGAGCGGCTGGGAAGAGCAGCCTGTGGTGTTTGGGTATATTTTCATATCCCTGTGAGCTCAAATGGAACTTCACTTCATGCTATGTCACTGTCCTTGGGAATTCAGTGTTGATGAGCTCATCCAAAAGATTCATCTTGTTTTGGTCTCGTTTTAGGATCCAGCAAGCACACACATACATCACCAAAACTGAGATGCATCGCAATCTATTTTGAGTCATTTTGATTTACATATAGCTGAAATGGAACATTTTGGTATAAACAGCTAAATCACAGTCTAATTTTCCATCTGATAAGTAATTATTATTATTATTATTATTGAAATGCAAATAAATTAGTAATTAATAGAGCATATTTGTGTTTATTTTAAGGGTATGTTTATCTACAGCAATTGTACTAAAAACAACAGCAACAACAAAAATAATAATAATAATTTCCATTTTCCAAACCGGGTTTGTCAATTTTTGTTTTTATTTAAACATCTGATAATATTCATAAAAAGAGGCAATTCACTTACAGTTATGTTGTAAAAATGTCTGACAGGAAAGCATCACGTTCTGTATTAAGTGTCAGTGTAAAAAATCATTTAATAAATACGTTACTTACTCTAACTGTTTGTTAGAGCAAATCTGTGCATGTTCTCAAGTTTATGTATGAATGTCTAGGCAACTTGCTACATGTGCTTTCTGGCATTTTTACCATAATATGTGAGGTCATTAACCTTTCCCAACAATGTTGATTAGCCCAACTGAATGTTTTGAGCAGATAGGTGCTTATTTTCTAGCTTTTGGATGCCTAGCTCATTAGCTGATCTGCAAAATATGCGAAGCACGTTCCAGATTTACTTTCAAACATGCTAATCTTCTCTGGTCACCGCTAGCGATAATGTGCTTCTTAGTGTCTCATTGGTTCAGTTTAACCATAGTGGAGGTCTCATTTTATGCTGACAGACCAAGTACAGGGAGAAATATATACACACAATCATCCGCTGTTGATATAGCCACCGGTGCGTTCGGTCTGTGTCTGTGATTGTTTAGACTAGCTGGTGGGCAGCTAGCAGAACAGTCCATCTGCGTGTTTTTGCAGATGCACAAATGTGTGTCTACGATGGTTCGGTATCGCTCCAAGGCAGCGAAGATGGCTGCCCATTCTCTGTTTCTTCCTAGCAGGTAATGATTTGAAACAGCATCTGCGGAGGGGGGCATGAAGATAGAAGGGGCAGGCTGTAATTGAATGCAAACCGCTCTACTGCAGTGGCCTGAGAAAACACCATTATCCATTCTGTTATCCCAAAGGCTACTGTTTCTCCCGCCTTTACGTCCGGAAGATGGGCAAACAGTAGTCCCTCAAAGTGAATTGCTTTCTCTATGCTCTCCTGTTTCCTTCCCCCATCTTTTATTATTATATTTTTTTATTAATTTATTTCAAGGCCATATTTCAAATGTCGGGCTCTTACTTGCAATGCATAGACACTTAATGGAAAACCAGTCTTAAAAAATAGGAAGATACATTAATTTAAATGTTTTTATAACATTATAATTATTTTATATGTATCAATACTTAAATATTTAGTTTGGTTTAAGTTTTGTGTATCAGTCAGTATTGAATAGGGCGCGTATATATACACATACATACATACAAAAATGAACATGACAAAAATGAAAAATAAATAAAGTTTTAGCTTACAGAAACTTTGACTAGTATGTTAGGGGGGAAAAATGACATACAGTACCATTGTACAATATGGCCGTTAAGGTAAACACTGGAAAGCATTGTTGTGACATGAGATCATGTCAAGTTCACCAGTTAATGGAGGAAAATTGTCTTCCAGTGATGCCAGGCCTTCTCGGTTGATAACTTGAAGTCAGTGAGCAAAACAGTGTGTCAGGAAATATAACATGGTATTATCTTTCAACTCAATGCTAAACGTGGATGGCTATCGTCTCCCGAAAAGCTTTTCCACCGCTGTGATACGACAGAGTGCTGGTGCCCATGCCACCCTAGATTCTTTGGATTGTCACTCTCATATTTTCTCGCTCACTGTCACACTTCCACCAAAACCTTTGTCAGTCTAAAACAAAAAATAAAAAACATGACACCGCTTCTGGTTTTCATGTGACAAGGCATACAAAAGGACTGCATGGCAAAAAACTCAAAGAAAAAATCTCTCTTCATCTTTGTCTGTCAGATTTTTTTCACCCAGCTACCTACAGTACATCAGATACTGTAATGTTGTAGTGAATTTCCTTGTGTTTTCTCTCTCATTCTAAATGGATTGATGATTTAACAGATTTTTTTATTGACTAAACAATAATTACAGGTATAATATTCTCATATTATTCTCTTGAGCCTGTAAACTTTCAGTTAACATGCTGTTCTGCATTTCACATTAAAATGTATGCATTTGGTGGATATTTTTATCCAAAGCACCTTACATTTGCATTGAAGGTATAATTTCCCTGGGAATCAAACCCATGACCTTGGCGTTGATGTTGCCATGCTCTACTGTTTGACCTGCAGGAATATTCTTTTTAACAACTATTCTATGAAACAATGTTTTTAAAATCTCTGCAGCAGGTTTAGTGAATGTGTTATTTGCATTTCATAATTCTTAACAGTTGTAGAGTTTGAACCTATACATTTTCTGTCACCATGCTCCAGGTTTTTACATTTAACGTTTACATTTGGCAGATACCTTTATCCAAGGCAACGTAAATTTGCATGTAGACATATTATTAGTTCATGCTTTTCTTGGGTATTGAACCTTTGCATTGCTATCGCCATGTTTAACCTGCAGGAAAATGATTTAACCACTACATCACCTCTTTAATACAATGACTTTAAAAACTCAACATGCATTAAAGTGAATGTTTAAGTGATAAACTTCATTGTGATTAAAAGAAATTCATTTGATTAATTTTTTAGCCCTAAATTGAAATGTTGAAATTACACATTGACTTTAAACATTGTTTTTTTGTTGGATGATAAAGCTATGATAAAGCAATTATCGTTGTTGGTTGCTGTCCATGTACAGATATTAGCCTCTGGTTCTCTCTCTCTTTCTTTCTTTCTTTCTGTCTCTCTATTCACAATCTGTGAACACATTTATTCCCTCTTTCAAGTTTCTGACTTGTTGAATGTGGCCTTTAACAGCCATCTCAGTCTGACAGCTGGTCAGTTAGAAATACTGCAATTGCTACACGTCCAGGCTTTTAAAGGAAAGTCTCTCTCTTTTTCTCTTTCCGTCTCACCCCTCCATTCGTACACCTTTTTTTTTTTATTCTGAATGCCAACGTGCCCCCCCTCTCCTCCATCCGTCAGCATGCCTCTCTGTAATAGGCTTGTCTCCATCACAAAAGGTGGACTTGACATTTGCTGGTGGATGTCAATGGCTGCTGGAAGCTTGACGGACAGCGTGGCCCGAATGTGCGCCTGGGCGCTCAGCGCTGGCTAATTAGCTGTTATGGAGGAAGTGCCGGTTAATTTAGGCTGGGGCCTTATCGAGAGAGCCCACCTTTCCTCCCTCCGCCGTGCTGGCGTGACGCAGGGCAGCCGCAGCCTTCAATTCCATGACAATAGTCAGCCCTGTTATCTGGCCTTGAAAGAGCTTGTGCACTGCGATAATCAGCTCGAAGGAGAGATGGAGGAAGCAGGAGATTGTTGAGGCAAAGAGAATCGGAGGATGGGGAGGGGTTTTATAAGATTTAGTTTAAAGAGGAATCATAGATCTCCTTTCATGTGTGCAGAAAAAGAGTAGAATGTGGCCGTGCATGAAGAAAATGGGTATCAGGTGGTTTCATGATGTATTACTAATGCATTCAATGAATAGTTCGTGCAAAAATGAGAATGTATTGCCTTATTTACTCACTCTTGTGTTGTTCCAAAACTGTACATAGAAGATGACACACTCAAGAATCTTCATGTGGCTATTTTCCTTTCAACATTTATAGTAATAATGCCTGTCAAGTCCCAAAACATGAGCATTATATTTGAAGTCTCACCAAAGTAGACCGAAAATTTAGCCGTTTATTCATGTAAGATCTTCCCCTCCATTGATGCTCTTACATCTCAAATTTAGTGTATTTGAACCTATATTTTGGACCCTCTGGAGCTGTAAACATAGACATGTCCATTGTGAAAATGAGCCGCATTAACAATCTTCAGAAATTCTCCTATAGCATTCCAGGAAAAAAAGAAAATAATAATAATAATAATAAAAAATAAAAAATAAAATAGAAGGCTTGGAACAACAAGAAGGTGAGTAAATAATAAAGCCATTCAATTGGAGATGTCCTCAAATGAAAAAAAAAAAGTTTCAGAATTAGCTTAATGTAAGACAATAGCAGCCTATAGCATGTCCTCGTTTAGAAAGCTAGGTACACACGTCTGTAAGGGAGCTTCGCAGGGGTTACAGGCGAGGAACTGCACTGAATAATTAAATGGCAGGGCTGAGCATTCTGGTAGCCTTTGATAAATTTTGGAAGGATAGAGAAAGAGAGTAAAATGAAAAGGGAGCACCATGAAAGAAAAGACAGTACAGCAAAGAGATCAGACGGAAGAGAGGAGAGACAAAAAGGAGGGGTGCTGCATAGAGAACGTGTTCCACGCTCTTTTGCTTTGTTAAAAGCTTGATTCAGCAGTGTGGTTCCTTGCCCGTCCGCAGCCATGTGGAGCCTGCAGTTCAGCATATTTTACAACACAAACCCAAAGGGAGAAGATGGAAGAGGTGTGTGTGTGTGTGTGTGTGTGTGCAGGGAGAGGAATTTGGAACAAATTTAAGTGACACAGGTAACACCAGAAATAACAGGGTACACTCTGACTTTTCATCTTTTTCATTATTTATTTAATTTTCAGTCTGGTAGACGGCAGGGGAATGTGATGCTTTTTTCTCGCGCTCCATTCAGGTTGAAATCAATCACCGTCCACACTTGTCGACGGTCCTCACAGCGAGAACATCGGATTATATATAGCTTGTGTCTTTCACACGATCCGTGCCTGGCGGACCCTAAAGAACCGATACATGTCGCTATTAGGTAGACCAGCATCATGCCTGTCTCAAGATCCCCAAGTGGGTTTGCTCTCAAAGTCAAAAGCGCTGAGTCATAAGAACTGGAAAGTCAGTGGGGACTGAGCTTTGGCAGACCTGTCTTACCTTCTCTTCTTCTGATATGGGCAGAGTGCCATCTTTCTTTCTCTATCTAACTCTTTTCATTTCTCCTCTGGACCTCGGTGTTCCATTCAGTTGGTTAGTGTGTGCTAAAATGAGCTAGCTCCCATAGCTGTGAGAGATCAAACTAACTTGGTGACACACACACCATAGTTTTAAAAATAAAATAAAATAACGTATAGGTATTGTCTTTGAGTAAATATTTATTGAAAGTATTGTGAAGTGAGGCCAAGTATGGAGGCCCATACTTAGAATTTGTGCTCTGCATTTAACCCATCCAAGTGCACACACACACACACACACACACCAGGAGCAGTGGGCAGCCATATTGCTGGAGTGCCCGGGGAGCAGTTGGGGGTTAGGGTGCCTTGCTCAAGGGTCTCACCTCAGTCGTGGTAGTGTGGGTGAAAAAGAGCAATGTACATTCACTCCCCCAACCTACAATCCCTGCCAGACCTGAGACTCGAACCCACAACCTTCAGGTTACAAGTCCAACTCTCCATCCATTAGGCCAGGACTGCCTGACCTGGCTATCTAACAGGGGTTGTGTTTACAAATGTTTTTTGCATGAATGTGCAAGTGCTATTGTACATGCCTCAAGCAAGCTTTGGCACAATATTTGCCTGGTTTTATCTTCTGTGGGCCAGTAGGATAAAATTTTCCCATGCTTGACAGTGTAATTCCAGCTTCATTTATCCTTTTCTGTTCCTCCCTTGAGCTAAGGATGGATCAATATATCTCTCTTTATCCTGGGGCCACATAACACCTGGCAGTCTCCTTACCTAACTGAAACCAATCCCTCATCCCAGTAACCCAAAAAAGTTTAGTGAGCCTAGCACTGGGAAATCTATTATCCCAGAAATGGTCTCTCCCTGGGCTTGACCATGCACATTTGCCTGCCCACATGCCTGGAAAGAAAAGCTCATCAGAAATTTCTGCACTTAACACGCACTGTCCGCCCCCATGAGACATGAGACAATTGCGTTAAATGGAGCATTGCTTGGGATTCTTGTTAATTGAATTGTCACATCCTGCTTCCATTGATGGTGGCCAGACAGTTTCATTTTCTTTCTGAATCTTTGAAGCTTTTACTGTGAACATTTTGTGAAAAAGCAGAAACAGCCATTGCTTAATTTCTGGAAGATATGAACAATATTTTAAACAAAAACTTCACCACCCTCTGAATTATTCTCTAAAATTAGAGGCAAACACTTTCTAATTAGATCTGCATGAAAGAAATTGGCTTGCTACTTATTTCTTTGTAACGTACCAACCAAAAAACCCAACCCACTCGAAAACCGTTACAGTCACCCAATCCCCTATCATTGTAGATCTGTTCAGCTTTGTCCTTCAAATGACTCTTCAAACATGAGCCTCATCCATTATCCAAGCGGCAGACTCAGGGATAGGGAGGCATCCTGACTCAGTAACCCTTAAGGTCTGGAGGTAATCAGCTGCATGGGCCACAATGTGACCTGCGGTGTGTATCTGCAGCCGTTGAAGGCAAGCACAGCTATTGATTTTAGCACTGTATCTTTTATTGGAGTATTGTCTGTGATGTGTGAGATGTTTGACAATTTAATGGAAAAAGGTTGAGTAGGGAGGGCAGCCCGGTGAATAGCAAAAGGTGTACAGGAACTAATATATCATTGTCGGCCATATCCTGTGGAATTTCACAGCATGGTGCACCACTTTCTGACATTTGTACACCATACACACACTGTATCCAGCGCCCAATCTATCATTTCAGCAAAACACTGTTGTGTAATATTTGAAATAATTAAATAAATTGTTGAAGAGAGACCGCAAGCCCCTTTAGGGAGCTCAACAAGGCGGGGGGAGGCACAAAGCAGTGCTGACTAGAGAAAAAAAAAGGATTGAAAGGTGAGGAAGTTTGTGAGTGAGAGTTCAGTGCTACATCAAAGCTGAAGCCTCCATAAAGAGCAAGGATGACTTCCGGCTATTGATTCCTTCCTCTCTCGAGGTCAGGTGAAATGTGTTTTGGCATTCACTTCTTTTCTTTCGTTTTGTTTCCTGGGTGCTTTTTTTTCTGTGTTATTACGAGCTCAGGCTCTCTGAGGACATTGCTGGCTTTTGGTCGGTAACAAGCTCAACTCGATTGTAGTTGTTTTCAAGGATCAGAACTCCAAATTGCTTGGCAGAGCTCCTCCTGGCTGGCTAATGTGTGCTAGCCCACCTTACACTCCCTAAGCTTTTCATAATCATTTTAGGGTAGTCACTTTTAATCTCATCATACAGTGTCTACTCGGCCGCAGAGGAAGGCGAGCAGGTCTGAGGGGCTGAGGGGTTGCGGGTCAGATGCTTGTAGTAGTAGTGTCCTGTTACACACTTTAGCTGCCTACCTAGACATGTAATCAATACATGCACTTCCTTGAATGTCACTTTGTTATGAAAGCCTCTGCCGGGAATACAAATGTGAATGTGAAATGCATCGTTCTAAGAATTTGTTTTATTTTCTTACACCACCACACACTCCAGTGTTTATGTTTTGTGAGAGTGAGAGATATCTTTTGTTTTCTAGTTTCTTCTCCTTTTGTGTCATCTTATAATTTGTAATTAAATTTTGTCTCTTCACATCTCATCTGATATTCTTTTATCTTATTTCTTCACTAAATTTTCCAACCTCTCACCTTCACAATCCATTCATCCATCCATCCCTCACTCCCTCCATCCCTCACTTCTTCCATCCATCCATCCATTCACCCATCTGTCTGTCTGTCTGTCTGTCTGTCTGTCTGTCTATCTATCTATCTATCTATCTATCTATCTATCTGTCTGTCTGTCTGTCTGTCTGTCTGTCTGTCTGTCTGTCTGTCTGTCTGTCTATCTATCTATCTATCATCTCCATTCCTCCATCCCTCACTCCATATATTCCTTCCTCCATCTATTCTTCCATCTACCCTTCATCCTTCACTCCATCCATTCCTCCCTTCATCTATCCTTAAATCCATCCCTCACTCTATCATTCCTCACTCCTTCCATCCCTCATCTATCTATCTATCTATCTATCTATCTATCTATCTATCTATCTATCTATCTATCTATCTATCTATCTATCTATCTATCTATCTATCTATCTATCTATCTATCTATAGATTGCTTCCTCCATCTATCCTTTCATCTACCCTCACTCCATCCATCATCCCTCCATCTATCTATGCTTCTCTCACACCCTCCATCCCTCACTTCTTTCATTCATCCATCCATCACTCTATCCATCCCTCACTCCCTCCATTACCTCACTTCTTCTGTCCATCCATCCATCCACCCATTCATCCATCCACCTATCCATCCATCCATGCTTCTACCTCTCCATCCCTCCTTTCATCCATTCATCTGTCCACCCCTTCATTCATCCATGCTTCTATCCATCCATCCCTCACTCCTTCATCCATCCATCCATCCATCCATGTGTCTACCCCTCCATACCTCACTCCCTCTATTCATCCATGCTTCTACCCCTCATCCCTCACTTCTTCCATCCCTCCATCCATCCACCCATCCCAAAACCTCACTACTTCCCTCATTACACTCATTTCATCACACTCTTCCTTCTTCTTTCCATCTCCATCACAAGGTACAGTAAAAGTGCTTTGTTTACATCAGTCATTTACATTAGTGCATTTGGCAGATGCATTTTATCGACTTTTTCACATTCACGGTACACATTTACATTTTACAAGTTCTTGCTTTCCCTGGGAATCAAACCCATGACCTTGGCATTGTTAGCATACTCTACTGTTTGAACTACAGTCAGGAAATCAGTCCTCCTGAGCATCAGTGCCTCAGCCACAGATTACCGACAGCATCATTTAAGAACTCCCTGTCAGATTCACAAGGACAAATCAAACGAATCTCCAGCTAAACCGTTCCAGTAATTCTGCCATTGATAGAGGGACGGACTGAGCTGTGTAAAGCACACTGTGTTGATGCAGTGATCTGGGGCATTGAACAGAGAGAGGCTGCTTATCTCTCCATGCAGTGTGATCGGGGTGAAAGAGACAGTGTGTGGATTGCGCTCGCCCATACTTCAGCCTGTGACCTCATCACCCTGCGCCAGATTCTCATTTCGGATTTTGTTTGCTGACATGGTAATGGAGGTTAGAGGGGAAGCGAGCTCAGGGAAAGGGTTTCTTTCCCTTTCTTTTTTTTTTTTTTAGAATAGCATGCTTTTTCTTGCTCATATGGACAGACAGATAGATGAAGAGAAAGGGGTGTTAACAGACATTATCTAGAGGTAGAAATCCTCCACAAAATATATAATAACCGTATGTGGAAGGAGAGACAAAAAGGGTACCCTAGTTGAAAATAGATATACTAAAATGTATTTGAAATTAATTAATTTCATACTAAGTATACTACAAATATATATATATATATATATATATATATATATATATATATATATATATATATATATATATATATATATATATATATATATCCTGCAATTGTACTTTTCGTTAGGGGTGCTCCGATCACGATCGGCCGATCGTTAATGCACATCTCATCAGTAAAGCCGGTTTTCTAATCAGCGGTTAATTCCATCAGGTGCGTGATTTCACATAGAGCAGCTGTTACTACACAGAGCCGTTGTTAACTGAGAAGATGGGCCAATAAACGCTGAAAATTAACGTGATTTGCGCATCTTCTCTATTAACAACGGCTCTGTGTAGTAACAGCTGCTCTATGTGAAATCACGCACCTGATGGAATTAACCGCTGATTAGAAAACCGGCTTTACTGAGGAAATACGCATAACGATCGGCCGATCGTGATCGGAGCACCTCTACTTTTCGTATACTAAACTGGTATACTTAAAGTCTGCTAAATCAGAACAACTAATTTTGTGCTTAATGCACTTTAATTGTGCAAAAGTAGTCCTGAAGTCTGTCAAAAGAAGTATATTTGATTGTGCTAAAGTGGAATTGCTACATGTATACTGTACTTAAGGTACACTTTAAATATCATGCATTTAAAGACCATTATTATTTAACGATCATACAATTCTCATCACTAGTGACGTTAAAACACATTTTAGGCTTAATATTAAGAAATGTGCATTGTGCACAAGTAGTATTCCAAATAGGTTTAATTTATATATATATTTTTTTTACTTTGTTTTTCTTCCATTTAATTTGCAATTGTTTATTTTATTTAACCTTGTTATTATTATTATTATTATTTTTATTATTATTATTATTATTATTATTATTATTATTATTATTATTATTATTATTATTATTACATTTATTTTGCAGCATTTTTATTATGCTCTACCGAGCTGTAAATGCTTTGCAGAGTACATTTTTACTTGTATTTGTGGGCACAACAATAAAGCATGCTACATTGAATTAGACTGAGAGACATTTCCTCAAAGACCACACACCGGCAAGACAGTAGAAGTTTAAATTTTGTTACATTTCTGTTTGGTCACATATATATTTTATAGGCCATGTCTCTTGAGCTTTGCAATACTTATTATTTATTACAGACACTGTTATTTCAGTAGTCCTTTCAAAGTTAAAGGTTAGAGAATCCTTTAACTCATTGCTTCAGGGCACTAACGGATGGGTATGAAAGACTGAGTTAGTGTTGATCTTGAAGCCTGAAGTTATGGTTGCCATACAACCCCAGATATGAGCACCCTAATATTGTGCTTTTTCAGAAAGAAACATTTATCTACCTGTTACTCCAGGGTAAACTTGAATATGGTTGTGAATTTATTTTAAATTACAAAGACTAGGCTCAGTCGCTGGTCATCTGTCTGTGAGATGAGCGTTGGAGGGGTTAACAGCACTAGTGGTTGAGTTTTTTTTAAATTCTTGAGTACTTAACCCTGCTGTGTGCCTTTGAGTGTAATAATGACAGGGATACATGATTGGCATTTATGCCATATTATTCCAAATGTGTTTTTTACTGACTGATAATTCCTGGGTTTGTGTATTTGGTGCAAACGATTGTTTTGATTTAAATCACAAATCAACCGTTAATATAGATAATGCAGTACAATTCCATAAATAATGCAAAATGTACCTTCTTACCTCACTTTTAGATATTTTCAGGACTTCACCTCACACTTTTGGGGAAACAATTGTTATATTTAAGGATAATGTATTAACCAATACAACTATCGCTTGTGATGTTCCTTAGTTAAAACTGTATCTATCAGCTTAAAATGTAAATTACATTTTTCTCAGTTTATTTTAGATTTGTATTTTATTAAAAAAAAAAAAAAAATTAAAAAGTGCCAAAGGCCTGTGCATTAAAAGTAGTTTATCGCTATCTTACTTCAGCTAGTACCTATTTTTAAATGTCTTGCTTTCAGCAAATTAATAGTGGGCGAATGTCATACAATTAATATTCATGAACCAAGCTGATAACTTGCCCCCACACACTTTGTTCACACTCATACTGTGTCCCATGGTGTAAACATAGTTTCCAGCAAAACACTATAGTATCCATTGTGTTTTTGAGGCATTGGCACTAAAATAGAAGAGTTTTGTTGATTGACTGCACTAATATTTGAACACCCGACTGTGCTAAAATATTGCATATTTTTTGTGCAAATTGTTATTTCCAGTTGATGTTTTAATTTACAAGCCAAACACATTTGACAAGATATATATGCACTTTGTAGGCATGCACATCTCACAGCATGAAGATAATTGTGTTTGTCTGTGTGCGAATATTAGCTGGTTGTACAAAGTCAGCAGCTTTTTAATAGCAAGTGAGTGCAGAGCAAGCCTTGATACTCGACCAGCATTTGGAGAACCAGAAAAGAAATGAAACAAGAAAGTCAAAATTCTCTCATTTGGATTAACTTATTAAGAAGTTGGTTTCTTCTGCCAATGGATCAGTCGTTTCACCCACATCCAGAGCAGACAGAAGGGCATCAGGTTTGGACAGAGTTGTCCACTTAGCAGTCTAAAAGGCATTACTTTTCTGGCAAAGAAGATGAGACAGAGAGGGGCTTTGGGTTGCACACAAGGCCATAGGCGCTTATGAATAGAACATGAGGTTGGTTTACTAAAATATTGATGAGACAACTCTATAACTTAACTTCTTTGAGATCATCTGTGCCTTCTGCCCCCAACATGCTCACTGAGATCTATCAAATATTGACACGCTCACATAGAACCTTGGTGAATGCAAGTGAAGCTTACCCTAATGATTCAGAAGTTCGCTTTTTTTCACAGAGCGATTAGAGAAGTTGCGAACACCTCTCAGAAATGCCTCTGAGAACACTGCTCAGCCGCTGCGAAGGGAAGTAGACCTCCTTGAGAACGTGCTTCAAGAATCTACAGACACTTGAGAGAATAATTAGTAAGCACTATCGGGACGAGAGCTCAGCTAGACCTTTACCAGCAGTTCAGGTGGCTAAATGGCTGGAGAGACCACAGAAGTGAAAGAATGTGGTTGCGTTGAAGAAAACATGAAAAGAGCCACACATTTCCTGTTACGGCTCAAGAATAGACTGGTAAACCTCGGGAGTGTTTTGAAGCTTTGGAGGTCACCCGAAGCAGAGTCTTTAAGTAGCATGCTAGGTCACCAGCTGACTTGAAATAGAAGATGAACCAGATCCCAAACCTATTTTTGCCTTCCTCGAGCATGGTGGGTGGTGTCACACGGCAGTGTGAATGACTTAATTGCTAAACCGAAGGTGACGAATGTGGTTATTTCATGGCGGTTCAAGAGTACGGTTGCACTGATGAAATTCCTTCTGAAGGGGGCAGATGCAAAATGGTCTGGCGACTTTTTCAAAGGAGCTAATCGCTATTGAAGATTCCCTTCGTGTTTTGTTGGTTTTATGCTCGAATGTTCTTGTGCGAGATTAGTTCATTTAAACTTATTTGGAGATTGAGAACTTGAACGTTATTTCTTTCTATAGCCGTAGCGACTTGGCTCTAACCCATAACATCAGAATTTACCATTTTGTTTAATATTTAGTGTTTATGAGTTGTATTTATAAATACATATATTGTATGGTAACTTTAAATGATTTGCACATCATGCTTTCAAGGTGTAGGAAAAATAAGGCTTTCTCTTGATGGTTACACCACAATCTTACTCATTAAATATTTTGTTGAAAATGGTGTAAAAGTTCTTCAGAATGATATTGAACCATCTTGAATACATTTCAACGAACTTGTTGTGTTTGAACTCCATTTCTTCATCAATGACCCATAACTCTGAAATGACTTCATACATTCAATCCCTTGACTGTAAACAGTTCCCAGTGGATAATATCAGATACCTTATTCTATATTTTATTTTTGTATTTTTTATTTATTTTTTGTCAGAAAATGCATTGCAAATGGCCTTATTTGACGTTAAAACATCATAATTCTCATTATCCACTGACTAACGATGGATGTAAAAAGAAAAATTGTAAAGAATATCTTTATATTCGGATCTTCAGAGAGCGCTCTGTCTCTCAAGGTCACAGACATGGTCATGCATTCAGTGTGGATAGAAGGGGAATCTGTGTCCTTTTCAGTGGGGAGCCATCTTGCCTTCGCTCAGGTCTGTTGTTACCGTGACCCTGCCGAGGGTGATTGTCACACTTGCTCTGTCACGCTTTAGGCGTTGCTTTGGTGACAGTGAGAACTTTGATCTATGGAACCTCTGACTGATCTCACTTCACCGTGACAAAGATACTGCATCACTCTCCGTTGCTCTCACTCCCTTTATTCACCTTGTTAAAGGAATAATTTGCCCCAAAATGAACAATCGTCATAATTTACTCTTTCATATTCAAAACCCTGCGGCTTTCGTTTTATGGAATCTAAAAGGTGACACTTAAAAAAAAAAAAAAAGAATATACTAGCTGCTCTTTTCCATACATTGAAAGCCAGTGGGGAAAGTATTATAAGAGCGGGCCATATAACTTGTGCACTCTATTCTATAAAAGAAAGTTGCACTCAAATAGGTTGGTGTCGGTGACTTTTGATCATTGAAATAAAAACATGTCTAAAACATTTGATTTGATTTGAATCTTCTGGAGGAGAGGATTTTCAGTTAATATCACATGTCTGTCTCACAAATATTGCATGGATTTGAAGACTTTCAAGGTAGGGTTTCACTGAATATCAGTTATTAGTCACACTTTTTAAGTCACACAAAACCATATATATATATTGAAAAACTACATTTTCAATTATTATTATTTGTTAGTCACACAAAACTATTGTATGGATTTTAAGACTTATTATGTAAGAATTTCAGTTAATGTCATCTATTAGTTACACAGAGATATTTTATGAATTTAAAGACTTATAATATTTTCAATGAATATTGTTCGTTCATCACACAAAACTATTGTGTGAATTTGAAGAATTATAATATAATAATTTCAGTGAATATCGTCAGTTAGTCACATAAAAATATTGTATGGTTTTGAAGAATTGTAATGTAAGGTTTCGCTGAATATCATCTGTTAGTCACACAAAATTATTTTCTGAATTCAAAGACTTTATAATGAATATTGTTTCTTAATCACGCAAACCTATTGTATGGCTTTTAAAACTTGATGTAAGAATCTCAGTTAATATCATCTATTAGTCATACAAAGCTATCTTATGAATTCAAATACTTTTAACATTTTCAATTAATAGCGTTTGTTCATCACACAAAACTATTGAGTGAATTTGAAGAATTATAATGTAAAAATGTCAGTGAATATCATCAGTTAGTCACATAAAACTATTGTATTGATTTAAAGACTTTTTCAAAGAATATCATCTGTTCGTCTAAAACTATTGTATGCAAAACTTCTAATGTAGTGCATGAATTGTGTTGACTGCTTTTTTTATGCTTTCATGGAGCTTGACAGCACCTGTTCCCTTTCACTTTCATTACATGGAAAAGAACAGCCAGAATTCAGCTTTTGTGTTCCACAGAAGAAAGAAAATCATACTGGTTTAGAACGACGTGGGTGAATAAATGATGACTGAAAGATAAGACTTCAAATTCATGACCAAATTAGAAGACAGGATTTCTTTTGAGGATCCAGAAAGATGATATGCAGCCCATTATCCTCAATATACAGCGAGTTCATAAGTAACAGAGCGAAAGCAAAGATTCTCTAGTCTTTCATTTTAATGACAAATGAATCTTTATTATCTTCTTAGCCCTGTGTGGGACTCAACTCTGCCGTTCTGCCGGATAAATCGCCCTCCTTGTTACGTCGGTCTCATGACAGGTAGCCTGAATGCACAACTGAGGAATAAACCTATTAATGTTAATGCATTCCTTTTTTTCATTCTGAATATTATATTAGTCATGTTTGCAGTTTACCACAACTAGAAGTGTTTTGTTTCACCTGACAAGAAATAGTTGTTCATATATTTGTTTGTTAATTTTTTTCCGAGTAAGATCATAAACATACAAACTGGATACTCAGTTCAGAAGGCCACTTACAAAAGGAGCCAACAGTCTATTGTCTGTGTTTTATACCAAAGCTTAAAATAATAATAATAATAATAAAAAGCCCTGAAACTATGTTTTCAACTGACGTGACAGTCGGTGCAGTATCCTCTGCGGGCCTACATCAAAGTCTGCGCGCGCTCTCTCTTCCCTGGAGAGTTGGATGAAACGACTGCATTTGATTTGCACGTTCGGAAGAGAGCAATCCAGCTACTCGAACCGCCATTTATTTCGAGCATTGGAGTAATGGGGTTCTATAACTCTTCTGTCTTTTATAAAGCAGCTACTTTCACAGCACTGACGGATGTAAACTTCATAATTAGCTGTAAGAGAAAGAGAGAGAGAACGAGTAGCGGGTGCAAAACGCATCTGAATGTTGCCCTTTTCTTTCCATGACTGTTCTGACGCAAGTGAAACATGTCTTCTCTTTCATCTCTGATGCAATGACCAGGTTGAGATTGACAGCGCTCTGATCTTCGTGGAAAATGAGAGCTCGTGCGAGAGCTAGGGAATAAGAGGCAGACCTGAATCTTAGATGTCTTACTTAGATGTGCGGTTATAATAATCTGTGCTTTGTCATGTACGGATATCCTTGGGGTGTGGATATTTAATGTGCTTTATGTCCTTAGAGGGACAGATAATACTTTTTTATTTTTATTTTTTATTCTCCCCTCCACCAAGCTATATATATATATATACTTTTCATCATTAGCTGTGTCTCATATCAAAGCTTTTAGTCTATTTTCTAGAGGGGTTTGCTGTCAAGTCCAGTACAGTTTGCTTTGGCCCATATCTCAACTGCAGAGCTGTAGGTGCTACACACAGCCAGAAACAACATAAAGTTGGACAGACTTCGGCTCACTTTACTCTTTTCCTACGTTTCAATATTGTTGTCTGTCTTATTACCTTCTTGAGTTGTGGATCACCCAGTTGGGTTTGTTCGGCAAAGTGTAATGATTTGGTGTTTCTATGTCAGAATTATGATTATTTTTTCAGCATGGATGGGTTTTGAAGATTGAACATTGAAGTCTTTCATTTCAAAAGATAAGAGAAATGGTGATGCCTCAGAAGATGACCCGTTTAAAGAAATAATGAATGAGCCGTGTGTATGTGTCATCGTCACACAGCAAAACTAAAGATCAGCCATGTATTGTGGGTCAGACACGCACACTGCTATGGAAACACACAGTCTGCCCTCAGCCATCTGTCACAACACACACAGAGCAGTTGATATTTGAGCAGAGACATCCCCTTTGTGTCTTATAAATCTTGTTTGCCACGTCTGTTTGTTTGCATTTGAACAACAGTAATGAGCTGTATACTCGGTGGCTCTTCACTGTGTGTGCCGTCCTTAATTATGACCATAATAATCCAATTAGAGCATTAGCGGTGCCGTGAGAGGGAGTGCCTGCAGCAGCGGCCGCCTCATTACAGAGCACCTTTCCCTGATTCACAAATCCAACCGATGATCACGCTCTGACCCCGGCTTTGTGTTCGTCCAGGTCGCTTTAAGAGTCTTAAAAAGCCAAATTTCATCACAGCGCTTCCATAGCACAGTCAGATGCTCGAGATAATAAGTTCTCACCGATTTTGAGAAGATCATGTGCTGGTAGTGGCACGCACAGCAGTCTAGTGCACTTCAAATGAACTCATCCTCATCTTTACTCCTTCTCTCGATCTATGGATCTGTTCTGAAATGTGGTGATCTGCATAGGTGACATTTCAAGACACCAAAGGTGCACTTCGTAAAAGCAGTTCTGAACAGTTATGCTGCCGTATGAGATGCCACATTTTGGCCTCGATCTAATGCAGCATCACATGTATCCTATAACTCATCGCAACAAATGTGAAAATGGAGCACTTACCACTAGGGTGAACCTTTGAACTGTTCAAAAATGCATAAACAGTAGGAAACCATAGGAGGTGCTGTTTGAATGGAAGTTGGAATGGAAGATGTGGAGTGAAGAGTGACAAAATAAAGAAGGTAATGTAAAAAAAAAAGGGGGAGAGAGAGAATATAAAAAAAGATGCAATTTTGAGAAAGGTTTGAGAAAAAAAGTAGCATTTTCCAGAAATATACCTATTTTATAGTATTAATTTCTTTAATACTTAGAGGATGAACAATCATTCTTTTTGTTATTATAGTACACAAAAATAAATAATATAAATGTTGTTACATCTTTCTAAATAAAACACACACACAGACCCACACACACACATAACTGTTTGCATTACTTGTTTCAATAGGGAGTGTTTTAAATCACTGGATGCTGTCTCTGAAGGTAGTCATTCATCTGACACTCCTTTACTGCACAACTATGTTTTCTCTTCCATCAGAGCAGCTCCTGCTTTAATATTTACTTTCTAGGAAATTGTTGTGAATCAAGTTCCTTGTGATAATAGTGGAGGATCTCAGAGGAACACTGTTCTTTTTTTTTTTTTTTTTTTCGTGTGAATGAAGCTCTTCTGAACACTGGTTAGGCATCTTTGCTTTATGAAATCGCTAAGGCAAACATTCCTTTAGCTCCCTGCGCTCCACTACCAGACTTTTAATGAAAGTCAAGGCAAGACGCTGAAGATGAAAGCACTAGCAGAAGATCTGCAGATGTATACACTCATTAAGTTCAGCTAACTCTAAATCAAGTGCGTAGGATTCTCTCAAACACGAAGACAACGGCTTGAATGTGTCCTGCTTTACCATACTATATCTTGCATGAAATTGATGACAAATTTGTTCTTAATTGTTCACTGCAAAAGAGCTCCTTACTGAGCTATGAGCAATTCACAGTGTTATCCATTGAATAAGGTACGTATTATGCTTTATAATTCAACGTAAATATTCCTGTTAGAGGATGTACTTTTCAGGTTCTGAATTTAGCTGTAAATCAGTATGAATTTGAAATATTTTGTTTATGTATCTTGTTATCAGAGCAGCAAGAAGACATGTAGTTTCTGTTACTGCAGTGGCTGTGCACATTTTTCCTTTCCCCTCTCCTTTCTTATACTTTGGTGTAATAGAGTCAGTCTTGTTCATTGTTCAGTTTTGTAAAAGAAATAGTAAACAAAGTTCCTTAAAGGCAAGTTGGCTGACTCAGTGGCCATACTGGACAGACTCCAGGCAGCTAAGACCTGAATCGACTTAACTATTCACCAAAATAATGTTTATGAATCATATTTAAGATCAAAAGCACTTTTTTAGAATTATTTTAAGCTCATGAAATTGGGGAAAAAAAGGTCAGTGTTAAAGTGAACCATATGCAGTCTTTTTACAGAAATGAGTGTCTTCTCTGTACAGATAATAAGCCTGCACCACTTTGCAGAACATATGTTAAACAAGTCAAACTTGAACTTGACACATTTGGTGTTCAATCTAAAATTAGCCCGAGGACAATTTGCCCATGTTCAGTAATTATGGTTTGGACAGAGAGTGTGCCCGTGTCTTTAAGGTCATAAATGATTGACATTGTGGACACAGACTATACGGAAGGTGACTTTTAGAGTGTTTGTACCTTTACCACTAAAGTTTGATCCTCTTTTGTCTCGTTTAATGCCTGAACAAGACCTCCAGGGAGACCATGGCTCTGGTCCAAATCCTAGTGAGCTGCCTATGGAGGGGGCATTTTAAGGCATCTTAGTCCCACTCCTGACACAAAGGCTGTTCCACAAGCCAAGCAGAATAATTTTGGCCAAAGTCACCAACATATGTATCCATCACAGATGAGACAGGCCCAGAATGTATTTCTTTGAACTGAGTCAAGAAATTCATCCAATATGGCAAACAAATGTGTTATATTTTTATAGTGATTATACGTTTATAGTGCGAATTCTATGTATTTATAATATAAATCCTCCATTGAATACCATTGCATTTAATTAATAACCCCAATTAAATTCTGTTCTGGATTTTACACAATTAAATTAAATATGGACTACTTTACCAAATGTTTGCCAATAGGAGAATGCATTGTATCAAGCTCAGTGATGAAATCCATCTAAGATGCAAATTATAAAAGTATATTTTGTTATATTAGATTACACAATATCATTCACAAACATTTTTAAGGTGTTTTTTTTTTTTTTTTTTTTTTTTGACAGAATCCTGTTATGTTCAACAAGGCTGGGTTTATCTGATCAAAAATATACTAAATACAGTAATATTGCAAAATATTATATTCAAACTTAAAAGTATTGTTTTCTACATTAATATTTTATGAATTATAATTTATTTTTGTGATGCAAAGCTGTTTAATATACTGATTTGCTGCTCAAGAAACATGTATTTTTGTTTTTAATGTTGAACACAACTGTGCTGAGTCTGTTTTGAAACAATTTAAAAATCAAATGTACTTTTACTTTTAAACAATTAATTGCATCCTTGCTAAACATTAATATTTAAAAGAAAATCTTAAGGACCCCAGACATTTGAATGGTAATTATATACTATATTATGTTACATAAAAATATAAAATGCTACATATAAAAGTGTCACAATTTAATAAATATCAAAGTTTATTTAGTTTTATGCTTATTAGAGTATCACAGCATAAGCAAGATGTTAACACCAAACCATGTGGCACATGAGTTGTCGCCTATATAGTGTTCCAAAACAGTTCAGTTGGGCTGTTTATGTAGATAGTACGCACCAAAGTGGCTCGCTAGGATTTGTTACAGAGCCCATTTAAGCGCGTCACCAACATCGTCTTTTACTTAGACTCCGTTAAGCCTCTTCTCCAACAGATCAAGATAAAGGGAGCAGACATGATCTGCCTTAGACATCCCAATCCATTACAAAGGGAAGGGTTTGCCCGAATAACTTTGCAACAAAACAGTCTCTCCCGCTTGTTCTAAACAGCACTCGTTAGGTTAAGCACATTAAAGCAGGATTGATGAATGCACTCTCATGGGCCGAAGTGCACTGCGTGGCACAACAAGGGATCGGGCCTGCATTTTGTCTTGAGTGGCAGGCCCAATCACTTGTGATTTTTCTTGTATTGATCCTTGCCCAGTGTAATGACCTTGAGATATTGTGATGCGCAGAAAATGGCCGCGATGGATGGAGGGGGCGCCTCTCACATGCATCTCTCTGAATCATGGCTGCTTATCATTCTTTTGATGTTTGAGGTGGATGACCTCAGTGTCGCGCGAGTAATGGAGGACATCGCATTGATGCACGCCGAGACAATAGACACAGTCCAATGAGATATGAGTGAAGACAATTCAGAAGGACAGGAGTAGATGAATAGCAAACAGCTGCCATATTTCAGTGGAAGCACGTATGGTTCATACGTTAACATTCAAATCAACGTGTTTGTCAGGGAATATTTCATGCACGAGCCGCATACGGATGGGTTTTGGTGCTGCCGTGCGTTTCGGAGGAGTTTGTTGAAATGATTTTGATGTATGAGAACCCTGGCTTTTCGTTTCCAGAATGTAGAATGAAGCTGGAGATATTATTCTAGTGCACAGATATGCAAGAGTTCTTTATTATTCTGATTCCATAAGGTGGGAATGCATTCCTGCTCCTATGTAAAATATGCATACATGCTGGAAGCATTTTCCCCTGAAGTTATGAGGCTATTCAAGGTTTCTCACAGTTATAATTTAGTTTTTAGTGACACTTTCCACCTTCTCTCTGACCGTTGGAATTAAGCAGACAGTTTTTTGTGCTGTACCTTTAAGACCTCTATATGTAAATGGAAGGATTGGCTCAAATTTCCACATGTGAAATGTAACATTGAAGTAAAAATGCCCCCAAACAAGTTCTGCCATCATAAATAGTATGGGTGGCGGGAGCTTTGTGCTGTGCAGGGAAATCGTATTTTCTGGGATTGGCCCCTTTAAAAGCACCTTTCTTGTTTTTCGTTTTCTCAAGATGCTCTGTACGTGTAAGATTAAACCCCAGCGCTCATATAAAGGTGCGAGTTGTTGAGCTGTTGAGCTGGATCCTCCGGTGTCAAAGTGAATGTGCGAGACCATCGCTATCCACCTCAACCAGCGCTCCATGCTACAAACGCTTGTCAGATGAGCTCATTTTAATTGATTTATCTGCAGCGTACACATACTCACAGCCAGCTCTATCTGTCTTGCTTTGGGCTGCAACTTTACTCATTGCACTCACACACTGTGAAAGAAAATCTATTTGTGTGTGTGTGTGTGTGTGTGTATGTGTGTAGATAGATAGATAGATAGATAGATAGATAGATAGATAGATAGATAGATAGATAGATAGATAGATAGATAGATAGATAGATAGATGGGGGTCTAGCTTCTCTGCAGGCATGACAATAACATACATTTGATTTTAATTTTCAGTATGAAGGGCTATTATTTCTACGAGCTGAATGATTGGAGGTACTTCTCAGTATTACTATTCAGTCTTCAAAATGTACAGTATATATTACACTGGCTGCAAAGCAAGACATTAACTAAAAGCTAAGAGCTTTGGAAATTCTCTCTCTCTCTCTCTCTCTCACACACACACACACACACACACACTATGAAGTGGGGTTTCCCATGGACTGGCAGTGGTCCGTGTGGACTGAAGCGCAGTTAGTTAGGATTGCGTGGGTGCACACCATTACTTACACTGGATGCCTTATCTCTTTATTTAAGCCCAGAGGAATTACAGAGCCAGAGAAAGCTGAGAAAGAGAAACTGAGTGAAAGAGATATCAGATAAGAGATTTCGTATCAGAACCGGACAGAATTACAGAACCAGGGCAGCGTTCAAACACTCACTCCTCCACAATGAGTCAGTTTGGAACAAAGCACGCATGCATCATGTGGCATTGTTTTTTTTTTTTTTTTTTTTTTTATTAGTTGTGCTTACAAGTGCAGTCGGCACTGTTAGTATTGCTTGCATGTGTCTTACAGATTCGGTGTATAAGCTGTGGTATTTGCTCTGTGGACATGGATGATACCTTAAATTGTAAGGCTTTTTGGAGGAAATATGTGCTTACCTGTGTTTTTCACTTGACGGGCAATAAAGCGGGCAAAAAATCCCTTGACTTACATTAAAGCCATATCTAGAGACAAGAAGACATGGTTGTGGGCTCTTTTGACTTGAGCCTATAAGAAACCACCCACAATACCTCAGGCATCATAGTGAAAAATGCCACTCATATTTTATACTATTACTACTACTTTTACTACTAATAAACTAATTTATTTTATGTTGTAAATCTTATTGTATGCTCTCATTGTCTTATTACACTTGAATAATTGTTATATCTTCCACCATATCTGATAATAAAAATTTTATTCTAGAAAGAATACTGATTACATTTTATTCGTAGTAAATACAATATAAATAATAAATAATATGAATAATATAAAATATAAATAATATTAATGCTAATAGTATATTAATAATATTAATAATAAAAACATATACAGTTATATTATTAGTAGTAATAGCAGAACTATGTATTATAAAATAATATTGTATTATAACGTTTAGTGTTTAATATATGTATTATTAAAATAAGTTATTATTATTTTTATAATTATTATTATTATTATTATTAGTAGTAGTAGTATTAAAAGTACTATATACATTCATATTTTTAAAATAATAATTGTATTCTTATTATTAGCAGTTTTATTAATCATGTCATAACATATTATGGTATTTTATATTATAATATATAATAATAATAGAATATTATATATATTGAAAACAGAGAACTTTCACTGAGGGTGAAAGAGAGGCTTTCTTTTTTCTCTTTTTTTTTTTCTCTCTCTCTCACTCAGTTAGATGCTAAATGTAATATGGTGATTGGCAGGGGAAGGGAGATGGCTTTTCAGCAGGACAGGTATATCATCAGCTTCCTGTCAGAGAGGAAGTCCCTCGCTGTCCTGCTGTGCGCACAGATGCCTATTACCTCTCTTATGGCTGGATGTCAGGTGCAGAATGGACATTTTACACACAGAGGTGAGCTGGAAACTGTGCCGAACAGCCCTTTGAATGCTCAGGAAAGATGCAAAAATAGAGTCCTTTATAGGAAATTCACTTTTGGAATTCGTTTGAAAGGCATGTTGGCTTGAGTCTTTTCTCTTTCTTTCTTTTCACCTTCTCTTTTATACTCGGAATGCTGTATTCTGTGCAAACCCTCCCTGGAGGTTTTAAGGTCACTTTTGGGTTAATAAATCCACTGCTTGTCATTCAACCACATCCCTAAAACTGTCAATCAAACAAACTCTGGCTGAACTGAAAAGTGGGCTGGAAACAATCATGTTCTAGAATTGGATAAATCACGAAAGAAGCCTGACGTTCCTCTGCCATGAGTAGAACTAGAGGAGTTTATGTATCGTGTTATTAACTGGTGGGCTGTGTGGGTTCAGCAACGGAAAACTGGCAGCATTCTATCAAATACTTCCTTTATGTGTGGGATTGATTACTACAAAAGCACTGTAGAAAACCTCAACTGATGTGTGGGGATTCAATATTTATCTACCATAGAATCATTAGGGTCCTGGAGAAAAAAGAATAAATAAGAAATAAGAAGCAAGTTGTCAAGCCTGCTTTGATTACTTTGTCTGAACCTATACTTTGAGGTCCATTTTATAGTACTTCTGAAAGTTGTATGTATTTTTAAATAATATTTTATACTGTTTTAAGGGTATTAGAGGCACTGTTGGGAACGTTACTTTAAAAAAGTAATTAGTTATAGTTACTCACTACTTGTTCCATAAAGTAACTGAGTTAGTAACTGAATTACTCTATAATAAAAGTAACTCGTTACCAGGGAAAGTAACTATTTGCGTTACTGTAAAATAATAAAAAAAAAAAAAAAATAAATAGTTGCCATAATTAAAGATTTTTTTTTTTTTTTGGAGCAGTTTTCACAAGTCAGTTAAAATGAGTAGAACAGACAGGTGTTCGTACATAACTTTCAATATTTATTGCACGTCAACAGACAGCAAGAGTTTTATCCTGAACTTCCAAGTATTATCTTTGTAAGAAAAGTGTTTTTGGCCACTAGCTTTGTAGATGCGTGTGTCACACATTACATGTACACATTACATGCACGGTCTTGTCTTTGACCACAATGAGTTTGAATTGGTCCTTATATCTCCACCTTGAAAATGCCAAGTTTTCATCGGACTGCTCCCAACCTGTGGCCATTTCTTTTACTGTCTATGCTCCCGACTCTTCATCTCAGCTGCTTGCTGCGAATCTCGCGTGCGTGCGTGCGTGTGTGTTTGACGCCGCTGGCGTATAAACACTGGCTCTGACTGGCTACCATGAAGCACATGACTCTGCCTTAGCCATTCATAATCGCTTATCTCGTTATTAACTCACCTGCTCACTCGCTGTGTGAGGAAGGGGACAGGGGTGCGTTCGGATTACATAGTTTATTAAATCAATGCAAAGTAACACACGGCATTTAACATCCAGTAATGTTAACGGCCTTATAACGACGCGAAAAGTAACTAGTTAGATTACCCCGTTACTGAAAAAATAACGAGGTTACCTAACGCCGTTCTTAAACGGCGTTATTCCAAACACTGAAAATTTAGAGGATATAAAACAGTACAGAATTTATTCATATTTACAATTGACGTATTTATATTTTGAGTTTCCATTTTGATTTCAGTTTAACTTTCATTAATTGTATGTGCTTTTAGCATTGTCTCATAGACTAGAACTGGGTGTGTCTGAAGAGGAAGACACCCGGAATGAATCTGGTGTATTCATCGTGAGGGGTTACTTGACTGTACGGAGGTATTGTGAGATTATAGATGGCCCAGAGGTCTCATGGGATGGCCTTAACTCTTGTTCCTTTCATAAAGGGAATTGGCTGTCTCTACCTCGATCTGTTTGGACCAGTGACTGAGTCAGGGGAGGCGTGTTCAATACTTCATTTCAATACCTCAATACATGCTGACTTAATTTCCCAGGAGCTCGAGCGGACCAGGGGCTGGCTTTTCCAATCTCGTGCCCAGCCATGGGACGACTTCCTCGGGCCACTGCAGACACCATCTCTGCCGCTCATCAGGTCTGGACGGGCAATTACTTTACAGTCGGACGAACACAGACACTGTGGGGCCTGGCTCTGCCGAGGTGTCTGAGAGCTTACCCAACTTTAATTTGGTTTTCACACACTGTGTTATTGATAATCAGCTATGACAGGGAAATCAGTGGATTTAAACAACTTTGAGATGCAGAGAAAGACTTGAGGCTGAGAACGAGCTCAAAGGGCTGACCGCTCAACATCATGTCACCTTTTAAATAAATTTGTTTGGCAGACATTTGGCTTATCATCATGGCTTCTTTGTGAGGTTGTGACCCAGAACATCATGCTGATTGAAGCGCACATTTCAGCTGTTTGTTTTCATCCATTTCCAGTGCCATTTATTTTCGATATTCAGCCCAGAAAATATGCTTCACGGCAGAGAGGAGTGTGATGGATCAAAAGAGTTAATGCAGATAAACTGCATTAATTACAAATCTCAGAATGAAAAATGGCTGCTGTCATGTAATGAAAAATTTCAGTACGCTCGGAGTTCAGCCGTTTCATTAATGCTGTGCTATTTACAGCAGCGCTAGAAGAAAAACAAAAATCTGAAAATGTACAGTCTTGACTTTTTAACACAATAAGCCTGCAAATCACACGCTTTCTGACAGGGATAAAAATGAGATGGAAAAAATGTCAAAATGTTCCTTTTGTAATGTGTGTTCATGTTCTTTTTAGAAACTCAGAGTTATTAAACAACAGAAAGGCCAGGTAAAAACTGAAACAAACATACTCAAATGAATCTGTGAATCTGTGTGTTTGTGTGTGTGTGTGTGTGTGTGTGTATGAGTAAGAGAGAGAGAGAGAGAGAGAGAGAGAGAGAGAGAGAGTCTGTACTTTGAGCTTATTAGTAATAAACTGTATTACTATATACATAGTAATAATTAGTTTTAAGACTTATAGTATCCAGACCTTCAGACTGACAGCTGAAGGTCTGGAATCCATAGTAGCTTCCATTGGTCAATGCCCACCCATGAGGCTGTTTGACAGATGTGTCAAACAACCAATCACAGTTTGTTTCGTTCAGCGTCACATTTCAGGGTGTGGAAATGTCGCCACCATAACAGACTGGTGTGTAAAACTCTCAGACATAACTGAAAGGTTCAATGCTGCGAACTTTAAATAGTTCACATACTTTTGAAAACCCAGCGTTTAGTTTATCCTGATATGCGCTCATCGTCACAGTTGTAAAGACGACATCTTTCTTCTTTCGTGGGGAGGGGTTTGGCATCACGGCATCTTTGTTTTCAGGCGTAACGATAAAAAACTCGACATACATCTCCTGGAAATCCTGTATAATTTAACAAATCCGATGATGACTTTGAAAGTGTTTCCACTTTTGTTTTCCATATGAATCAGACATTCAGCCAACGATCCATGGGTGTGACATCTGAAGCTGAGACTATAAGATAAGTACAGGACATACAATTATAAATGCAGTTTCAAATACTTAGTTATTTAGTAGGGGTGTAACGGTTTACAAAATTCACGGTTCGGTTCGATACGATACACTGATGTCACGGTTCGGTTCGGTACGGTTCAGTACGTTTTAGATAAAGCAAAATGTAAAAACATCTCAACTTTCCAGAATGCTGCAAGCGCACCGCGGGTCATGTGACAAGAACTAACCAATCAGCTTCATCCTTTCCCGTAACAACGTTGAAAGCTCAGCCAAGATGAAGGAACAGCTGATCATAGTTGTATATGGATTGAAATTTTGAAATAAATTTAGTTGCAGAGTTACTGCAAGCGATTTTTAGAGCTGCAAATCCATTTATCCTTTGCTGAAATTTCCGCGTCTTCATGGGAGAGCAGGACGTCATTGTAGCTTAGCAAAGGCAGACGCCTCAGGGGCGCTTCTGCCCGAGCGCTTTGGAAAGGAGGAGAAAGATGTGCCTAGCGAACGGTTCAATACGAATACGCATATCGTTACACCCCTATTATTTAGTTGTTTGTTTGTTTGTTAGTATTATTTATTTATTTGTGAATGACTATTTATTTATTCATATTCAACCATCTAAATAAATAGATAAAAAGTGAAATATGTAAACACATGCATGTTACTCTATCGCAATTTATTCATTTATTTAGTAACCAGTCAAACAAAATAAATGACAAAATAAATAAATACATAAATTGTGAAATATGTTAACATATTCATGTAACTTTGTTATTGCAGTAACTATTTCTTTTTTTAATAATGCAATATATTTTAAATAATTCAGTAAAATGTATAATTTTTTTTTAATACATTTATTCATGCATGTATGCATACTTCAGTCATATATTATAAGGCATTATCAATCATACATGGTTGTCTTGAGTTGATTTAGTTGGCAGGATGGGTCATTTAGAGCTGATTCTGATATATAAGAATGATAAGAAGTGATCTTAATTGACCTGACCAGCAGCAATGTGCTGTTTATCACTGCTGCCCATTTTACAAGTCCTCAGTCGTTTCCTTTAGTTTCCTGCATTCAGATTTCTTGTTTGAGGTTTAATACATACAGCCTTTTTTGTCTCCTAAAACATGAATCATCTGTGTGGTACTAAAACCATTCATTGAGACTTAATAGTATACTATTAACTGATTGGACGCGGTTAAATCAGGGTGTCATCTCCAGTGTGGTGTCCCTTGATTTTTACACAATTTTCCACTGATTTTCTGTAAAGTCATGTATCTTTAGTTATTTTTAGTTATTAAGTCAATCACTTCGATATTCAAAATGTATTTCCAGGTTTAAGTGCAAAATAACCCTTAAGTGTTAACAAATGCTTTTGGATCCTACTGTATTGCACATACTAGGAAAACATGATTGCATGTCTTTGCATAAACATGTATGCATGTTTTTTTTCTTTTTCTTGCAGAGGTTCAGTAGAACGACCAGGTGACATCTGGTCTTGAAGGCAAATAGATGTCTGTCTTCTCAGGACACACAACATATGCACACAGACACACATGTACTCACACACACACTGATCTCTGTCGCAGGATGAATAGTAGGCAGAGAGGGCAGGTGGATTCGCACAAAGTAATGAAATGAAATGACGGTCCTCCAGGAAGAGTAGGCAAAAAAAAAAAAGAAAAAGCCTCAGAAAAAAGAGGGCAGATTTGGGCTGGCCAGGAAATTGAAGCCATTGCAAGCAAATCGAGTTCAGGTCCTTTTGAAGGGAGAGAGCACACCAATCAATTTGGCCCCTGCCAGGCGCATGCAGACGGTTGCGGAGAGAGGAGGGGGTGTGGGAGCATCCGTTAACTGGGGGTGTGTGGGGGGGTCTGGGGACGGTAAACAGCAGACGCCAGGCTGAGGAGATGCTAGCATTCTTCACAAAACACGCACGTACATATAAACACAGCCAGAAAAAGACTCCGCTAGCATTTCCAGCATTGGAATTCAACACAGCGTCTGCGTAGGTGGCTAGAATCATGAGCGCTTCCTCCAGAAAGATTCACGGAAAGTGCTAAGTCATCGTTTGAGCGGGATGCAAACATCTGCTAAGATCAAAGCTCTCCTTTTTTTTCTGCGTGGAAAGAGGAGATGTTCTCCGAACGCTCCTTCCTGCTTATTGAGTAATGATCTGCTCTCAGTTGAGAAAACTCAGAAATGCAAAACTGTTTTCCATCCAATTTGTAACAAGTAAAATAATAAAATAATAATTTACTTTATTTTATTTTATTTTAATACAAAATAAAGACAAAACTACTACAACTAATACTAGTGCTATATATATATATATATATATATATATATATATATATATATATATATATATATATATATATATATATATATATATATATATATATATATATATATAATTAAATATAGAAATAAAATTAAATTAAATGGGAAAAAAAAGTGTTATTTGTGAGATTTTATTATTATTTTTTTTAATTGTGAGAAAAAAATGTTGCTAATACATTATTTATTCATTTAATTTCGTGTTGTAAATAAGCTTCCATAGGATCCTTCAAATTCAAAGTAATTTCAGAATATAAAATGGGTTTTAAATTGAAAATTACTTTCCAAATTGGAATGGCCCTCAACCCTACTCGGAACACAAAGTGCTTCCCCTTCTCTCAACCTCCTTCTCCACATATTTCCTCGGCCAAGATCTCTCCTCCTTCTGCTAATTCTTGGACACTGACACAACATCTCTGCTAAATGTGGTGGTTGCTCAGCAGGGCTGTTGAGACTGAAGCAAGGGTTGACGCAGGGTGGAATCATAACCCCCAAGGCCTAATTAACTCTGTTGGTTCCCCAATTAATCCATTAAGTTGTTTTGGCTCGGCTGCAAAGCCTCAGGCTGCATTTGATATACCAATACGCTGCTGCATTAGATTCTTAAATGTTTGCAAAGGGAGCATGATGAACCGCATGACATGGCATGTGATTTTCAGATCATTTCTGTAATTTATTATCACGATGTCGTAATTGTTTTAGGTTCGTGTTCTTTGGTTACCTACAGTAGGTTGCTGTTTAAAATGGTCTCTAAAAATTGGAGCCATATTGATCTTGATTTTATTGATTTTAATTAGGGACAATTATCAAAGACAGAGGCATGCTGCATGCAATTCTAATTTATAAATTATATTTAAAATGTTTTACCATGAGTATTTAGATTAGATCATGAAATGGGAAACATTATGGAATCAAAGAATGAATGAATCCAACGTGCCTCTATAACAAAACTGTTCCATTGCACAAATTTCGGATTGCTTGTTATTGCAAATTCGTTTGATTTGGCAGAATCAAAACTTTATTGCTATGTTACATGAAGTTTTGGCAGGATCCACCTCATTCAGTGCAATCAGTATGAGGCCAAACTGAGATAAAAGAGGAATCAGATTGTCTTTGATGTTTTTAAATAATAATCTGTATAAATAAATGCCGTTGTCCAAATAACCAACCGAAAGTAAGCAGCAGAGACAGCTTGTTCTCATGAATATTATCATGTGTTTTCAGAGATCAGAAACCTTAAACATGATCATTTTCTGCTTTGTGGATCTGTCACTTTGTCCAGGCTTTGCACATTATTTTAATTATTATTTTTGAATAATGGAAGAACAGCAACTTGGATCTAACTGCAGAGTTCAGAAAAGTTTGTTGCTTGTTTTTTTACATGTGAAGAGGCAATTTACATTTGAATTTTAAAGGCACAGCATGAAAACAGCCCATTTGATTCAAAGGGTCAGAGAGGAACAGCCATGGTAAACTAAAATATGGCTTTTAAAAGTTATTTTGTCATAAAAGCAAACAAACTAAACTTTGCTAACATTATAATTGGACTGCAGGGAGAACAAAAAAATATAATTCTATAAAAAATAAAAAATAAAATATATATATATGACCCCTTTAAAATGTTCTCTGGTTCAGAACTTTTAATGATCCTTCGTTTTTTGTGTTCTTTTCTAAAGTATCTCCACTGACCTGCAATCTTAAACTGACTCAAATAGTGATAGTGACAATGATTATAGTGTATGAAAGGCTAGATTACATCTGTAGATAAATAAATGTTTGTGCATTATTATTCTTATTTTTTTAATATATTTTAGTATTTTAGTGTGTGTGTGTGTGTGTGTGTGTGTGTTTTCCCCGCAGTGGCTTAGATGGCTTTGCAGAGGATCATTTGAACCAAGACTGATTAAAAACAGTTCATGTAAAATACACAAATAATCAAATGAAATAAAGTTATATAGATATATATAGAAAACCCAGCAGCTGAAATAAATACTTTAATCAAGTCATTAATGCAATTCGTATCTAGAGATTACAGCACGTAAATGCCCATTCCTGTTCCAAGTTATTTATATGTTATTTTATTTATTTATTTATTTTTAGTCATGGTTGACTGTCAAAGTCTGATGCAAGAAAAATGATGGTCATTAATTGGTTGACAGCGTCTAATTTTGGCAAGGAGTCCATTAGAGGTTTTTAGTGTGTTGATGCTAGAATCAAATGTTTTAACAGTAGAGTGAATGCTGCATGTGCACTTCTGCCTACAGTTTATCATATTTTGAAAGCAACACGCAATATACTGTATGAACAGCTTTTTGAGGTCATATGGAACACGCTTCTGTGCTTAAACTACTATTACAATTGGTTAAAATGCTTTTAAAAGAAGTCTCTAATGTTCACCAAGTCTGTGTTTATTTGACCAGTAAATACAGTCAAATCAATAAAATATTGACATATTATGGTGACTTAAAATAACTGTTTTCTATTTGGATATATTTTAAAATAAATATAGTAGTGATACTTAAAATATTCTAATAACAGGTTAATTACGTTTTGTAGTAGTAACTTGTATTATAATGTAATAAACATCATAATATGTTGGGAGAAAGTAGGATTGCGTAGGAAGTGCTGACTGAGAATTTTCTATTAATTCATATGGAACAAGTGTTTGTTTGCTTCAGAGACAGCAGAATGATGCTGTTCCTACATCAGCTATTTCCTGTTTGTTTTCTTGCCCTCCAGTGCTTGAAAATGAGTATAATTGCAATGCATAGAGCAATATGCTGAGTCTCTCCGTCGCAGAACAGACACATGGCAACACGCAGGCGGTGGGATCGTGTCACACACTGCGGCTTTGTGGGAAATTTGCTGGCTGCTTGGCAACCAAACAAATGGGGAAAACGGTCTGGGCAACTTTTATTTTCCAGACGATTAGGTCCAACAGAAATTACGGTTGCTAAGATCATTGACCATAAAATTAATTATTAAGGCGGGAATCAATTGTATTTCATATGTCGCAAAACTGATCCATTTTTGAACGTTTGTGATTACCTGATGCTAGAGGTGAGGAGCCGTTGAAGACCTGTAATATGTCTGTTATTTATTGGAGGTTCAGGAGCTCATTTGTGTCAAGGAGGACACAATCTGTCACCGCAGGAAGTCTGCTTGCTTCCCCAGCAATCAGCGGATGACCGGTCAGACCGTGTCGTTTGGCTCAGGTCAGGGTAATAACACTCACACGCTGTTTCAGAGATAATAGTAAAGTGAGTGGGTATTTACCTTTCCTTGAAGATAGATGCTCGTTGTCCTTGGAGACGGTGGCGGTACGTTGACGGTACGTGACGTCTGCTGAGTCATCATCCGCATTTACACCGTCCACTGTTACACTTCACGTGGTTTTTACAATGCAATGAGTATTTAATAATTCTTATATAAAATCGAGTATGTCGTATGTCATCTCATTATTACGTGGGACATGTGTTGTTACTGAATGTTTGAAATGTACATGGAGCGCAGGAAATGAATATTTATTTATTTACTTACCGTGCTCTTTGTGTTATTATTCATTAAATACTTCATCTTATTTTATTGGATCCCAGCAACATATATTTAAATCCATTTCACCAAATATTGCAGATTTTTCTTCTTTGGAAATGTGGGGAAGGATCAAAGGTTGGAGCTACAGTAGATGTGATTTAACACTGACATCAATAAATAAATGACTATGAATCTATATATGATATATAGTGGAATTTCAATTTCCTTAAACAAAAAAAAAAAAATACAATAGTTAATTGATATGCATACTGTATATATTTTTTTATTCGTATAATCAATTGCTAAATTTGAATATTTATTTGTTATTATTTTTGTGTGTTTATTATTTGTAGTAGTTACTTTTACCATTTTTTTTTATTAAGTATGAAATAAATTGTAAAATAAATGATTCATGGGATAAACAATATGCATTGTTTGCTAAATATTCACATTTATCTGTCTGTACTTCAACTACAAACAATACTTAATAATATTTAATTATTAAATCCGAACATCCTCTGAAGAGTTCAGAAGAAAAAGCCTTTAAGTGCCATTTGAAATTTCCTTCTAAAATTAGAATTTTTATCAGGCTCTTATGTGTTGTGTGAATAGATTCTTTTCACTGACATTTATGAAATAACTCAACATAAACATATGAGTCTGATAAAATAGTACTGAGAGGTTTATGTATTTGAACTCTTCATATATCCATTTCACTAAATATTGTTTATTTTCCTTCACTGTCACCACTGCATCTTACAGTGTTGGCAGATTAAACTACACTGTATATATTGCATATGTTCTTATAGTGTTTCCCAGTTATCAGCCCTCATAATAACCATCTGAGCATGAAGTCCTCTGCTTCTCCTGACTTCCAGAGCAAAGTGTAGTTCCTCTCACCGCATCTCGGTGGATTGGCTTGTTTTGCGTGAATGCATCGTTGCTTTAGAGCCGCGCATACATATGCATGTACCGTCTCCTGCACACGGGGTCTCTTCACGGCACGTGGCCGCTCGGTCAGCCCTGTGACGAATTTCCACTTCATCATCACGGCTCCCAGAGACGGGCGTCTGTGCATGAACTCCACTGCCTGCATAAGTCAAGTGATGTTATTTTTTCCACCTGCTCATGTAAAGCACCCATCGTCCATATGACGGGAGGGGATGCTGTTGTGATGGAATATTTGAATTCTGAATAATTCATTCAGTTCTGAATAAGAGTAATTGATGGCACTCGATTCAGAGATCAGCTCTTTAATGCAGTTAGGCAGTTAAGACTGGGAAGGTTCACAGGTGCAAATTAGTTTGAACAGAATGCATGCAGTCACTTGAATTTCATATTTCATACACAGTGTATATATATATATATATAGTGATGAGGGATATACAGTTAGATCTTGTGAGGTACAGTTAGTGATGTATTGTAAAATTACTCGCACTGAAAAATCTTGGTCGTGTTGCCTACCCATAATGCCAGATAAATGTAGGGAAAGGGGACATGAACGAGTAACTAACATTGGCTGTGACTGTCTATCCAAATGGGATTATGTTCAATCCCTGTGATTATTGCTCTGGAAAGGTGCGCTTGCCTGCGGAAAGATAGTGGGATGCAGATTACAGTTACTATAAGTGAGCAGAGATGTCCGCGGGCGCGCTAACATGTTCACATGTGCCGATTTGCAGGGAACTGCGCGAACACAATCCATCCATACAAATGACTCGTTCTGTTTTACCTCCCTAATAGGCTGGCAGATGTGCGAACGGCTCCCTCCCCGCTCTATCTGATGCTGGAAGCGAGGAAACTGGGTAGACGGCCAGGAAAAGCAGCAGTTTGTCAATGCTAATCCTATACAACTCACCATGTGACGGGTTGCAAATGTTCGACTGCCAATAGCAATATAATTGAGCTTTCTTTCAATCTCGGGCTCGTCAGGTTGCCACGGCTGCTCGGGTTCCCCGCGTCGCCATCGGCCCTGTGCGTGAGCCAGTGAATTAGGGTGGGAGACACGATCCTGCTTTTCTGTAAGCAAATAGGTTTAGCACCTGGCAACACTCACTGAACACTACATTATCCCCTCATCGCTAGGGGAGACGGGCGCCTTTCTGTCTGTCCTCGCCTTCTCTTGTACGACACGTGTTTTTGTCGCTCTCTCCTTCTTTGCTCTCGTAATCTCGGTCCGTCTGGGTCTGATGTGTGTCCTGATTCGGGAAGCTGGCCGGAGCGAGTGCAGTGACATTTGGTGGAAGTGTTGTCCCTGGTGTCAGGATCCATTTTGCTCATGTTGCCTCTCTTTTCCTTCCTGTGCATCTCGCTCTCTCAAACTCTTCACAAATTCTATCCGTTTCCATTAGACAGCCATCTGCCTGGCCTTTCAGGTGCTGCTGTTCTGGAGGGGTGGAGTTGGTCAGGTCGGGGCATGTTCTCATGAAGGGCCTGGTCCACAGTTAAACATGTTTAGCCCTTACAGCGCAAAGCGTGGAAATAAATTCTGACATTTTTCACTACTGACATTGATTTAGCTATACTATTTAAACATTTTCAGACAGAGCTACCAGTTCTAAGATGGATCGATAGAAGAAACCGCACATGGGTAGGTTTTAAGCTTCTTAAAATAAATCTACTTCACGAGTATAGTTTATTGCTACATATTCCAATTCATATACTTGCTAAACTTGAATATTTCATGTGAATGAAATATTGTGTGTGAATTTTAGTGATATATTTACATATTTATTTTATAAAATGTATTAATAAGTTTGTATATTGTAGATACAGTACATTATTATTATTATTATTATTATTATTATTATTATTATTATTATTATTATTAGTATTATTATTAAATTGTTAAATCAAATGGAGCTGGTTAGTTTGGTTCATTGAATGTTTGAACTTTTGAAATGGTAAGCAATTAATTAAATATTTTTATTAGTGTTATTTGTTTGTTTATTTTTATTGTAGTCTGTGTAACGGCTAAAAGTTAACAGAAACTTTGGAGTGGATTTAACTTATGTGACTGCATTAAACATTTTATTTTATTAATATGTGTGTGCGTGTGTGTATGTGTGTGTGTGTGTGTGTGTGTGTGAATAGAGAAAATTAATAAGAAAATGCTTCCAGATCTCAGGTAGCTGTAGCGCTCTGCAGAACCACAGCATTCTCTCTAGCTCTGCTGTTCTTCTAAAAATTAACAATTTCTTTGCATTCAAGACAAGTCAAAGTCCTTGCAGTCCAGAATGTTATATAGAGACAGAACCCTGAAGCCCCTCAGCTCAGACTCCGACGGCATCCTGTATGAAAGTTCTGGACATGTCAAATCTCGATCATTCCGATGCGTTCGTTCTCTGACCACCTCTCTTTGTTGGTCGGTTAAGAGCAAAGCAGCGTGGGGTTCTTCACCCCGTGTCACGACGGATTTCAGATTATGGCATTTCATTCAAGTAACTCCTGACACATCCGATCTGCATCTCTTATGCAGCGGATACTGCACTTCAGTCTCCTCAAAGCGAGAGAAAGAGGAAACCTCAGCGCGTCGAGCGGTATTTGTGTAACACGAGAGCGCCTATTGTATAGCGTTTAACCTCAGTAAAGAGGCCTTTGCAATATTTCAGGCCGTTATGAAATTGCCTCATGCCCCGGGTCTCTACTCAGAGAAAAAAATAAATAAATAAGAGGAAATAGACAGAAGCACAGACCTTTTTCAAAGACTCTGGCCTTTTCGTGGCTGTGGTGTGGAATAGGATGGATGTTTGTTGTTGTGCTTTGATGGGGTTATTTTTCCATGATAGGTTGATTTCTCAGCACACCTGCACCCACAGTTTGTTTACCTTTAATAAGTCAGAGGCTGGGGAAAGTTATTTGTGAGGGTATTGTCCCGCTGTTCCTGTCCATACAGTTGTCCAGTTAGTTGTTTTAATCTGAAGTGAGTCATTTCTCTGTCACTTGCATCCTCAAAATCATGTAAACATTTTAAAACAAAAAAATGTCACACTTCAACTGCAAATATTTCACATTAAATTAATTCATTTATTTGTTTAAATGGATAAAACAAGTAAAAAAGGTCATTTAGACAGTAAAAAAAAAAAAAAAAAAAAAAAAAAACATCTGTTTTTGTACTTGGAACAGAAAGTGTGGCACATCGGCTGCTTGCAGCTTCATTGACTATAATGGAAACAATGTGATTTTTTTGCGTCATGATGTGCCACTGTTGACACTGTGTTATGCTAATGCACCTCGGTGTTGCAGATTGGAGGGTGCAGAAAAATTACATTTTCCTCTACCAGATCTCTAAACCTTTTCACTCTCTCAGAGGGAAACAAGACAGATGGTGGTGCTAAAGCAGAAGGAGGGAATGCAGAAGTAAAGGGGACGCTTAAGAGGAACAAATCAGACCGTCAGCAGTACAGAGCGCTGCGGCCATCTTCAGTATAGCTACAGTCCTACGCTTGATATATTTCAACAGAGTGCATGCAGAAGCATTATGAGTAAATTCACAGGCGATAATAGCTTAAGGTAAAGAGGCACTTACAGGAACCACAGCGGTGAATGAGAGAGAAGGGGAAATAGAACAAAAGAGCCGAGCCATTGTGTGGCCTGACGGCTTGCTGAGAGAAATGAGTCAAGTGGCACTGCATCAATTTACATCTCATCTCTAAAACACGTTCTCATTGAGCAAATAAGCATTATTTTAGTAGGGCTAGAGTTTTACCTCTCGAATGGCGCTGTAACGCTGTATGAAATGTGCTCACAATCAATAAGGGCTGTCTTTACCCGCCGTGAGAATCTCACGTTAACATGGTGCACGCAGTGGTTTGCAGTGAAAACCTTTTGAGGAATATGAAATGACATGATGTGGTGTTCACATGTGGCTGTTCTCACCATTGATCTATACTCAGTATAGAGCCGCTTGCCTGCTGAAAACAGCATCTTACGCAAGGTGGATCTTGTTTTGATGGTTTTATTGAAGTTTTAGGTTTTGAGGTCAGTAAAGGTGTTTTTCAACATAAATTATTCTGCAAGGACACATTCAATTAATGTTAGGGTTAGTGTTAAGGTAATAATAATGTTCTACAATGTTTTTTTTTATTATCATTCTTTTGTTTTGACCTTCCTTTTCATCAGAATTCATTAAGATTTCCTTAAACATTTTAAGCAACTGTTGTCAACATTAATAAATGTTTCCTCAGCACCAAAGCAGCATATTATATCAAAATGTTTTAAAATATAAAAACATTAGTATATATATATATTAGGGATGCACCGAATCCAGGATTCGGATTTGGCCGAATACTGGGCTTTTTGACGGGGTTCGGTTTCGGCCGAACCTTAGGTTTTTTTTTCACCGAACCGAATCCTAGGCTTGCGCTACGCTGGTCGACGTCACGCGGCCGTTGATTGCGTGAAGGTGTTTATATGAAGAGGAGCAAGGCCCGACAGTTCGCTCTAAACTAAACTGTTCAGGAATCTTGAGCGCCTGGGACAATTTAGGGGCTGTTCACATATTGCGCCTAAAAACGCGTGGAAAACACTAGGCGCGCCGCTTTCTCCTTTCCAAAGCGGTCGGGCAGAAGCGCTCCTGAGGCGTCTGCCGTTGCTAAGCAACCATGACATGCTCTCTCCATGAAGACGCACAAATTTCAGCAAAGGATAAATGGATTTGCAGCTCTAAAAATCACCTGCAGTAGCTCTGCTACTAAATTTATTTCAAAATGGCAATCTATATACATCAATGATCAGCTGTTCCTTCATCTTGGCTGATCTTTCAACGTTGTTACGGGAAAGGATGAAGCTGATTGGTTAGTTCTTGTTACATGACCTGCGGTGCGCTTGCAGCATTCTGAAAAGTTGAAATGTTTTTAACTGCGGTGCGGACGCGCCTGGAAAACACGGGTTCGTCGCACCGCGTGCGCGTCATGGCCATGTCGCTTCCATTATGAGCCCGCATGCCGCACGCTTACATGGAAAATAACGATCTTGAGCGCGCAAAAGACGCGATATGTGAACGGGCCCTTATACCGTAGCAATACAGAGCCAGCCAGTCACATCGGGTGCTGACGTGGAAAAAAGCGTGATTTTTTTTTCGGTGAGCCTTTGATTCCTCTTAGAGAGGATCCTCTTAAGTGGTGGAAGACAAACCAGCAGCGATTTCCAGTGCTGGCAAAAGTGGCAAAAATCTACTTCTGTGCCCAGTGAAAGACTTTTCAGTAGGCTACTGCTGGGGACATTCGTTCCCACGCTCGCAACCAGCTGTCACCTGTTAATGCAGAGCGTCATGTTTTTTTTGTTTTTTTTTTATTAAACAAAAAAGTTTTTCTCACTTGTCATCCTGGCATAATCTTGCCTATTCTTTTTTCTTTTTTTTTGAGTTAAAATAAAATAAAATGAAAAATACATTGCTGTGGACATTGTTTGCTTCATTAATGTGTTTTACTGTGTTAATGGAATAAGGATGCGAGTAGGATTTGGTATTCGGTTTCGGATTCGACCGAATCTTAAACAGTAGATTCGGTATTCGGCCGAACCCCAAAAACCTGGATTCGGTGCATCCCTAATATATATATATATATATAGTGACATGATGTGGCCAAGTATGGTGACCCATACTCGGAATTAGTGCTCTGCATTTATCCCATCCAAAGTACACACACACAGCAGTGAACACACACACTGTGAACACACACCTGGAGCAGTGGGCAGCCATCTTTTGCTGAAGCGCCCGGGAAACAGTTGGGAGTTCCGTGCCTCGCTCGAGTGGTATTGGAGGGATAGAGCGGTGTACATTCACTCCCACCATCTACCTTGGTTCTGGGTGGTTCTGAAAACCAGTCAGTATCTGGTGTGACCATCATTTTCCTCAATCAGTGCAACACATCTCCTTCTCATAGAGTCGGTCAGGTTGTTGATTGTGGTCTGTGGGATGTTGGTCCACTCCTCTTCACGACTTGGGAAGTCGTGGCCTAATGGTTAGAGAGTCGGACTCCCAATTGAAAGGTTGTGAGTTTGAGTCCAGGGCCGGCAGGAATTGTAGGTGGGGGGAGTGCATGTACAGTTCTCTCTCCACCTTCAATACCACGACTGAGATGCCCTTGAACAAGGCATCGAACCCCCAACTGCTCCCCGGGCGCTGCAACATAAATGGCTGTCCACTGCTCTGGGTGTGTGTTCACAGTGTGTGTGTGTGTTCACTGCTCTGTGTGTGTGCACTTCGGATGGGTTAAATGCAGAGCACAAATTCTGAGTATGGGTCACCATACTTGGCTGAATGTCACGTCACTTTCAATGGCTGTGCGAAGTTGCTGGATATTGGCAGGAACTGGAACACACTGTCATATACACCAATCCAGAGCATCCCAATATGCTCAATGGGTGATATGTCCGGTGAGTATGCTGGCCATGCAAGAACTGGGGTGTTTTCAGCTTCCAGGAATTATGTACAGATCCTTGCAACACGGGGCTGTGCATTATCATGCTGAAACATGAGGTGATGGTCGTGGATGAATGGCACAACAATGGGCCTCAGGATCTCATCCCAGTATCTCTGTGCATTCAAAATGCCATCAATAAAATGCACCTGTTTCTTTGTCCATAACATATGCCTGCCAATACCATAACCCCATCGCCACCATGGGGCACTTGATCCACAAAGTTGACATCAGCAAACCGCTCACCCACACGACACCATACACGCTGTCTGCCATCTGCCCTGTACAGTGAAAACCGGGATTAATCCACGAAGAGAACAACTCTCAAGTGCCAGATGCCATCGAATGTGAGCATTTTCCCAATCTAGTCAGTTATGTTGATGAGCTGCAGTCAGGTTGAAACCCTGATGAGGACGACAAGGATGCAGAAGAGCTTCCCTAAGACGGTTTCTGACAGTTTGTGCAGAAATCCTTTGGTTATGCAAACAAATTGTTGCAGCAGCTGTCCGGGTGGCTGGTCTCAGAAGATCTTGGAGGTGAAGATGCTGGATGTGGAGGTCCTGGGCTGGTGTGGTTACATGTGGTCTGTGGTTGTCAGGCCGGTTGGATGTACTGCCAAATTCTATGAAACGTCTTTGGAGATGGCTTATGATAGAGAAATTAACATTCAATTCAAGGGCAACAAGTCTGGTGGACATTCTTGCAGTCAACATGCCAATTGCACACTCAATAAAAACATGTGACATCTGTGGCAGTGTGCTGTGTGATAAAACTGCACATTTTAGATTTTATTGTGGCCAGCCTAAGAAACACCTGTGCAATACTCATGCTGTCTAATCAGCATCTTGATATGCCACACCTGAGAGGTGAATGGATTATTTCGATGAAGGAGAAGTGCTCGCTAACACAGATTTAGACAAATTTGTGAACAATATTTGAGAGAAATAGGCTTTTTGTGTACATAGAAAAAGTCTTACATCTTTGAGTTAAGCTAATGAAAAATGCGGGCAAAAACAAAAGTGTTGCGTTTATCATTTTGTTCAGTGAATATTTAGATATAATATTTATATATATATATATATATTAACATAATATATTAATTTATATTTATTAAATTATATTAATACCAACTGGATTGTATGCAAGTTTATTTAAGCAATAAGGTATGTAAGGCTGTGCTATATCTATATTTTGAAGATATTCATAGCTGAATTGGCATTGATCATATGTGAAGTGGATGCAATGTCTTTAACTGGGCTTGTATTCATAAACAGCCTGGCTTCAAGTGCTTTATTGAAACAACAGTATCTAGGAAATACAGTTCATTCAACAAACTAATTAACTTGCAACTTGGAAGATCTAGATATGATATGTAAACCAAGGTTAAAGTCTGCATGAAATGGTATTTCTTCTAAATGCATCCTTTTTGTTCTCATTGTAAATGATTAATTTATTTAGCTTTTCATTGACCTTGTAATTTTAAATCATAATGTCTTGATCTTCTAGTGAAATTAAAGTGTTCTCTCTAGCGACATACGCAGACTTTTCCAATCATTTAGCTATGCAGCCCACTTGAATGACGCTTCTTTATTGAAATCAGCTGCAAGCTTGCATTCAGATCCACCTCCATACAATCAACAACCAATGGTTTGAAGTTTTAAAGAAAATACACATTTCTATTTCATGTGACCTGTGCAGTGTCACTGTAGGTCAACAGGAATTTGTGTAATACTTGTTAAAGAGTGCTGGAACAATGTATGTAATCAGCATCCAGCTGTTATTTTGGTTTTGAATGACCCTTTAGCATACTCTTTGGTTTTCTTGGCTTCTCGGCTAGAGTCTGAATCGTGTTGTTACAGTCACTCCATACTGAGTGGAAACACACACACACACACACACTCAGTCAGTGAAGCACACAGTCTCTCTGCCTGGGTGAGGAGCTGTAAGCGTGTAGCTAATGCTTTGAGGCAGATCAGAAGAGGGTTTCAGAAGAGCAGCCCTTTACACTGCAGTGTGGAGGACTCGCTGACTCTCAGCACCGGACGCTCACAGCTGGGCTCGCCGCCAGAGAGGAGAAAGAGTAGAGCCAGAACCAAGATAAAGAGAGCTTGCTGGCAAAGAAAAGTAGAGAAATTCAGGTTCAAGAATGTGGCAAAGTACAATTAGCCCAGAGGGAACGACGCTAATCGCTTCCCTGTGTATCATGGTAACAATAGTTTCTGCCAAGATATTACACTTGCTACAACTATTAGTGATGCTTGCCTGACTAGTACTGTTAATATTACTCTTCCTTTTCTTAGAGTTTAGTGGTGTGTAACATGTCTTGCACTGTTTTCCGTGAATGAGCCCTCTTTTTTTACTACCGTTCCAAGTTTGGGGTCATTTAAATGTTTTAAGATAAGATTTTAGAACTATCTAATGTTCACCAAGGGTGCATTTCTTTGATAAAAGTTCAGTTCAAAAATTATATTTTTGCTATTTAAAATACCAGTTTTCGATTTGAATACATTAAAAAATTTCATTTAATCCTGATTCAAGTTAAGGCTGATTTTTCAGCATCATTACTTCAGATGTTTGTGTGTGTGTGTGTGTATAGTAAAAATGACATAGGAACATTTAAGAATCTTTTTAAGATTTTGTTTGTTTGTTTATTATTATTATTATTATTATTATTAATTTATTTCTAGATAATTATGGCTAATAGTAAGTTACTTTATTTTAAAATGTAATGATCTATGGTATTCTGGCAGAATCTATGGCTACTATGTCACGTCTCTGTGAGGATCATTCACTTAAGTGAGCTTATATATTAACTTGCCTACATTTAAATCTAATTAAATCTGCTGCACTAAGCGACCAAAAGGCCTCAGAAATGCTTAAAAAAAACTTGCACGCAGCCCTGACCCCCAGCACAAAACACACCAAAGCACATCCACCAGGAGATTTCTACTATTTCCATCAGGATGAGTCTACACATCCATTCACGCTAGCTGAGTGTCCAGAGGCGCCCCAAGCAGCACACACAATGAAAAAACAATACAAGCACAGCGCATGTTTTATTCACCTTTTGGGGGCATGTTAGAGCAGTTTCGGGGCTTGGAGGGCATGTTCTAGGGACACTGGGAGAAGAACCCCTCTTTAAAGCTGGTGTTTCATTCCTCTCAAGTCATGAATAGCTGTCCAGTCTGTGTGTTTGTGTAATGAAAGAGGTTTCCAGCTAGTTCTGCCCCGTACAAAAGGACGTTACGTGAGCTGCAAGGGTTGTATCTGTCCCCCTCATCTCACACATGTACGAAAATACTAAAGATGTTTTCTGTGACTGCGGACGACTGCAGATTGGCCCGGGTCTGCGTTTGAGCCACTGAGGCCAATGAAAGGATGGGAGGGAGGTCACAGCATTCTGCCTATAATGAGGAGCGAGGGGATCATTACCAGAGAACACATGCACTGAGAGCCACACTACAGAGAGCCGAGCCAAACGAGGCCTTCAGCGCTGCACAGAAACCTTCTCCTCTGATGTACGACGGAAACGAGGTGGAGAGAGAGGCATAATGGAGAAGGGGGAGGGAAAATGAGCTGATTTAAGTAGATAAAAAAGAAGGGACGGTGAAAAGAAAGAGGGCTACAAAAGACAAAGCGTGTAAGGTCCGTCCTCATCTGCTGCAGTGGCGCATTCAGACCAACAGAGGGCAGACAGCCTTTTATTATGACTCCAGACCGACTCCACATCTCCTGTATCGGTGCTCTGTTTCACGCCATAAAAACTCCTCCATAATGCAGGATACATATCTCTCACGCATTAGACCTTCAGCAACAATGATGCTTTCAAAAAAGTGTGTGCGTGCACATGTACTGTATATATATCTAGTATTTCACAAACACTGTTGGCAGTTCTACCAAGTTATTCTAGCGAGTTTTAAGTGACTACTTTTTCCACAGAAAACCCACTAACAAGTGTGTGGAAAGAGATAAACAACTATAAATGACAGATCTCATCTGAGGCATTGTGAAAAAAAAAAAAAAAAAAAAAGTTTCCTTTGGCTTTTGGTGGTTCACATATACAGTTTAACTGAAGCCAGCCTTTGTTTTAATGAGAATATCTATCTATCTATCTATCTATCTATCTATCTATCTATCTATCTATCTATCTATCTATCTATCTATCTATCTATCTATCTATCTATCTATCAAGCTTAATGATTCCATTAATAATTATATTAGTACTTTTGATAACCACTTGTCCAAAAATTATTTTGAACTTGGTATTTTATTTTATTTTATTTTATTTTATTTTACAGAGCCCAGTTTTTCCCATCTCATCAATTCAGTCTGCAAGCTCAATATTTTTTGCATTCAATTTGGCAGCGAATCTGTTTAATGGGTTTCATAAGCATCATCAAATGTGATAAATATAGCTAATTCTGGACTTTTACTTGAAGCTGAAAGCATAAACAAATCCAGCACAAAGATCTGATGAACAAACAAAACAAGCGGTGGAGATGAATGCGGATGCCAGATTTTCCAATTCCATTTCCAACTTTTACAAATCATCAGTAACCAGACTTCATGTGTTGCATTGGCAGAAGAATGCAGAACCATGGACAAAACTAAATGTCTTGAAGTCATTTGGTTCTGTGTAAGAACCATTCTAGATTCCTCATCGTAGTTGTGAGGTGTAGGGAAATCTGGTGTGCTGCTGTTTTGAATGCTCATGTGTGTTCTCTTGTGTTGTTGTGTAGAGGTCGATGATTCTGAGAAGCTGCAGCACAACAGCCGCGGTCGGTGCTTGTTTCAGCAGGTGGTGAGGCGTTGCTGGATTGGATTATTTTCTCGAGTGTGCAAGGTTGGAAGCAGCAGTGAGGTGGTAGACATTCCCTCTCCTTCCTTGAGCAATCTGAGCAATCGCTTGCAAATGAAAGGCACACCAGGGCTGCTATGGAAATATCCACGCTGAGACTAGAACCTTAATTTCCTGTCACAGGCTTGCTCTTTAATTTTGCGTGTATGCAACTACCTACACGTGTGAGTCATTGTGCGGATATATTAATCACTGTTTGAGTGATCTGCTGATTGCGCTATTACGGCTTTCTTTTCTTTTTTGTAAGTCTGTGTTGGTTTGCAAGCATACTCTCCACCATGACTCTAAGCTGAAAAGAGCAGTGGCATACTTGATGTAAAAATAAAAAAAAAAAAAAAAATTAAACAATTCCGACAAGCAATAAAAGCTTTTCTTCTCTAATAAAGGCTTTTTTTTTCAGCTCAAACAAAAGCTTTTTCCTGTGGGTCATGGTTTGATTGGTTAACTCAGGTTAGTGGGGTTACCACTATTGGTGCATTCAAACATTGCAGGAAGGTAGGAAGAAATTAACTTTTATTTAGCAAGGACACTGTTAATTAATCAAAAGAGATGGTAAAGTCATTCAAAATACTACACAGTTTGTCTATTTCAAATAAATGCTGTTCTTTTGAACATTCTATTTATTAAAGGGGTCAAATGATGCGATTTCAATTGTTCCTTTCTCTTTGGAGTGTTACAAGCTATTGGTGCTTGAAGAAGAAGACTAAAGTCTCAAATCCAAAGAGATTTTCTTTATCAAAGTTAAGACTCTGTCAAGCCCCCCTAAAACGCCTCGTTTAAACATGCCCCCACGTCTCTACATCACTATGTGGAAATATTTTTGTAATGCCGCCCAAATTTTCATGCAAAGATAGAAGGCATGGTTTATGTATCCACAATTATTGTTGAATCAGCCAGTGAGATCCATAGAGGATCTACAATAATCTACAGTATTTGAAAAATGATGTGTTTTTTTTGGATTTTAAAGCATGTCAACATATTATTTTACTCCAAATAAACAAAATAATGATCTTTAAAAAAGCATAATATGACTCCTTTAAATAATTCAAGAAAATACCACACCTTGCACAAAAAAAAAACAAAAAACAAAATAAAAATATGTAGCAGCTTGACTGTCAACACTGATCATGTTTTTGAGCACTAAATCACCATATTGGAATGATCTATGTAAAACAAAATAAAGAAAATATTAGTAGTAGTGTATATATTGTATGTATATGTATATATATATATAATATGTATATATATCTATACCATTTAGCAGGCAAACACCTTTGTTTTCCACTTATGACTATTCAGAAGCAGCTGTGCATTCTAACTAAATGAAATGGAAGATTATTGTTATTCAATCACGGCAGTCAGATATTTCCTAACATTTTCTTGTATCAATGGCAGAGTAGTGTTGTATAAATCCGTTCGTCCAAGTAACTGAAACCGGCTCTATTTTTGCATCTCGCATATGACACCACAAACTCACTTTCTCTTTTTAATGCAACATCCAGCTTCTCAGTTCTTCTTCATTTCTTCTTCTCAGCTTCTTCATGTTTTAAGAAAATATAAATAATAAAACTTGTGCATTGCCATTTATGGTTCCATGAATTACCTTTGACATCCATGGAACCATTCCATAAAAAAAGCACCTGCTGCAAGGTTGGTTTCAGGTGTGAAAGAGAGCACTTTTTTTTTTCTGACAGCACGCTTGCTTGTGGTGGAAATGGAGGGGGTTGTTAGCATCTCCACCCCTTGGGAGAAACACTGAGAGATGGAGGCAGCGAGAGGTGCGTTTGCCAATGCGTCCCATGAGATCCAGACAGAAACAGCAGTCTATTATTTCTCAGACATGTAGCATCCGGCTGCAAAAATCTCCCTATTCACACGGAGGACAGAGAAAATTGGATTTGAGAATGCTGACCTTATATGTGAAATGTTCTTGATGCAGACTTAAAATCATCACGTTAAGAACAGATATAGCAGTGAATTAACTCTAGCCAGATTTGTTGTGCCTCCGAAAGAATTACGGAAGATGTTCTGAGGTTTTGTGACATTTGCTGGAAAGTTCCAGCAAACTCTGGAGCTGATCTCTACACAGAGACCTGATCTGCCACTAAACCTCGATAACAGTTCTCAGACGACGATGACTTTTGCCGAGCAGGAGGCTAGGTTAAACCCAGACTTAACGCAAATCCATTAAGCGCTACTCTGTTGGATGTGAAGCACTCATAAGCAAGCCCTGAAATTCCTCCTTAGAAAAACTGACATAAGCCTGAAACGTAGGAAATGTAATTCATTAAAGATCTGCATGTTCGCAGATTTGTTTATGCATGCCGTAATTGCCTATTTACTTGCAGCCAAAGATGTCTCAATTTTCTGAAAAGCGCTTTAGAGGCATCCACTTTCTTTTCTTTTCCTTCTTCGCTCCTGAGCCCTGAGTGAGGGAATCGCGTGGCGAGATCGACTCGCACATCTTTGAGCCGGAAACTTCTGTGACACTGATTCTGTGTACTTTGACAAGGACAAACATCTTTGCTGAAGTGGCTATGTATGCTTTGCACCAGTGCCGTCGCCAGCGCATTTGGCCCGTTTCGATATAAAAACATGCCGCTAATATGGGCTGACAAGCATGATAAGCCATGATTGCATGTAAATTGGCAGAGGCGAAGGTTTAAGCTGGTCTTATGCTAATACAGCAGTGAGTGACTGCTGGGCAAACACACAAATACACACACACATTTATGCCCACATTGACTTTCACATGGTGTGAGGCGCAGGCACACGGGGTCCTGTACTAACTTTTGGAGAATTGAGAAAATGTTGCATGAATATTTCTCACTGGCCATAAAGCTTTATTTCGGATCATGTTTTATTAAAGATATATTTTTGGACCATTGAAAACAGGATTAATTTGCCATTTTTCTTTGCATATTTGTGATAAGCAGCACAGGTCAATGTGTCCCTCGAGATGAGCCAGAGTCTGTCAAATTGCCACAAAAACAAAACTGGGTGTCATATTTATGATTTGGTGGCTTAATACGAGAAATATATACACATATAAACCTCTTTTTATCCCTTTTTTCTCTCCAGTAAAAAAAAAAAAAAAAATATATATATATATATATATATATATATATATATATATATATATTCTTACAATAAGATCAATTTATGTAAGAAACAGAATTACATAAACCACACAGTATTCATTCATTCATTTTTTTTTCTTTTTAAGATTTATGATTTATTTAAATGTCAATGTCAATAAGATAAAAACATACCAAGAAAATATCCTGCATAACATTTAAGTCATCTTGTTTTTTTTTTCTTCTTAATTTTATTTTATTTGCTTCACCATTTAATTTACCAGCTAATTAAAGTCTTTCAGTTCTATTTCCCCAATCAGTTCAGTTTTAACACACATGCATTCATGCCTCATTAAATATTTTAAACTATGCACACATAAGTAGCCATAATACATTATCACTGCATATAATGTGTGTGCATTAAGTCTTGGTTTATAATTGAAGTGTGATCACATACCTGTGCATTCATCTCATGGTGGTTTGCGTATCACGCTGGGACATTAGAGGTGTAGTATTTCACTCTGCAAGCTGATCTATACACAATATTGCTCTGATGATATCGTGTTGTGATAGAGATTAATGCTGTGTGTGGTTTTTGGCAAAACCCAAGGATATCACATGAATAAAAATACTACACAGGGCTTGCGGTTTAGCGAGTATGTAATATCCTTCATATATATTACTCAAATGATGTGTGTGAAGTTGTAGTGGGATCAGTCAGAACTGTACAGTATGTACGTGCACACACAGACAGTTTAAAAGACACATCTCTGTGATAAAACTGCAATTTAACACTTCAAACAGACTGTGCCACCAACACCAACAACTCAAATCACAAGTAAATAATCCCAAGTAAAATGACTGTCTGAAACAAACTTAACCTGAAATGTCCCCTGTTTACTACTATAAACAACAATCCTCATGCTTTCATGCATCATTTTGTGATGTGAGTGGTCAAAAGGTGAAAAGGTCATTGAGATTGTTCTGAGCCCAGAGATCTGAGAAGTGAGCCGCTGTGGTTTGTCCAGCTTAAGTGGTCCGTAGTTCAGGCTGTCATGCTGAAGCTACCGTTCGCCTCTTTTTTACCTCTAATTGAATGTCACTTACTTTCTGAAACGCTCCAAATTATATAATGAGGTCATTTGCATAGCGCTGAGATTGGCTGACCTTTGCTTTTGCCAATAATTACAGCAGAGTTGTCTAAGACATTCGACAGAAATTGTGCAAAAAAAGACAACTTCTCTCTCAGAAAGGTTAGTGGAGAGCTCGGTGCTAGACTTTGCGAAATGTCATTAGAATTTCTTGGAGTATGCTCAAAATTAACAAGTGACCGAGATCAGCAATGCAAGAAAATATTTTCTTGAAAAGCAACAAGAACTGTGCTTGGTTTAAATTACGTGTGCAATTATTTCCCAGTAATTGCATCGGAGAGGTTGTTTGTGTACAGTACCAGCGTGTTGGATTGTGCATAAGTTATTGTGTATGCAAGTGATGGAAAGCTCGCAGATGTAAAATGCTACAGGCTTGCTGCATCATCAAGACCTTTTGATGATGATGCCGGAACATTCACACGGTTTTGAGCCTCTGTGCCCAGTGTGAGCACATGGCATGTGAACTGGGACACTCTGGCCAGGCCGTGCCAACCCAGCAGTGTTATTCCGCCAACGCCTACCAGCGCTGTGGGCAGAGCCTGTGCTGACCGGCCATCGCCAGAGCACTGAACATAGAACACACCACCTCTATCACAACAACTCATTAAACTGGTCAAAAGTTTCGGGGCAGTCAGATTAGATTTATTTATGTATTTTTATTTATTTATTTATTTTATTATTATTTTTTTTCAGAAAGGATGCAATAGATGTAGCAAAAGTGACAGTAAAGACTAATGTAATAAAATAGTTATATTTTAAATAAATTCTGTTCTTTTCAACTCTATATTCATTCAATTTTCATCAGTCAACATGATGATGATGATGATAATAAATGTTTATTGAGCAGCAAATCAGAGTATTAGAAAGATTTCTAAAGGATCATGTGACACTGAAGACTGGAGAAAATAATCTGAAAATTTTTGCTTTGCATCACATTTTATATTCATAAATTACACTTCAAAATGTGTTCAAATAGAAAACACTTATATTAAACTGTACATTTAAAGTACATGTGTTGCATCACATGAAAGTAATTTAATTTCACAATTTATTAAAATAATAATAATAATAATAATAATAATAATAATAATAATAATAATAATAATAATAATAATAAAGCGGTTTTAAATTGTAAATTTTATTGTAAAAATGTAATGCTGTTTCTAATGATGTTGCATCACAGGAATTCATAACATTTTAAAATATATAAAAATAGAACACACTTATTTTAAATAGTACATTTTATGTTCCTGTGGCTCAGTGGCAGAGCATTGCGTTAGCAGTGTAAAAGGTTGTGGGTTTGATTCCCAGGGAACACAGACATACTGGTCAAAAAAAATAAATAAATTGTATCCTGAATGCACTGTAAGTCGCTTTGGATAAAAGCATCTGCTGAATGCATACTTGTAAACTTATTTTGCTAAACGTATCTAAATGTTCCATTTTAAAATATATTAAAATAGAAAACATATTGCAAGTTTTATTGTATATCTATCTATCTATCTATCTATCTATCTATCTATCTATCTATCTATCTATCTATCTATCTATCTATCTATCTATCTGTCTGTCTGTCTATGCCACTTCTCATCATTTTACCTCACATGCTGGCATGTCATAACACCGTCATTTTGAGTGATTATTAATAAATCATATAATTAGTGCATTACGCAGAATCCACTGTACACATGATGTCATACAGTATGTTGTTTAGTGCCGAGAGCTTTGTAAAGTGAAACGTGACTTGTGTTTGCTGTGCCGAGGTACAATTTTGACCAAATGAAATCCAAAACATACTATTTGTTCAGAAAATTAATTTCTATAAAAGTCAACAAATCCCTCATCTGTCAAATTAGTAATTCAGTCTCAATCCACGATATAGACTGAAAGTGGGCGGATGATTGGGTAAGAGGGAGACATGCGTTAACGTGTGGCTCTGTCTCTCTGCTCTCTGGTTTTATAGTCGCAGCGGCGCGTCACGTTTCACCTGCCGGATGGGTCTCAGGAAAGCTGCAGTGATAGTGGGCTGGGGGACCATGAGCCTGTGGGCAGTGGGCCACTCCTCTCACACCCTCTCCCTCTGGTGCAGGCGCAGGACGAGTTCTACGAGCAGGCCTCTCCGGACAAGAGGACCGAAGCGGACGGCAACTCGGACCCCAACTCTGGTAAGCCAGCTCTAGTTACTCTCCTTCTCTCTTTGTCTCTGCTCTTCTCTGAACTTAACAGAGGAGGAGGAGCTGAGCCAGAGAGCAAGATGAATATCACAGATGATAGTTTTCATTATACGCCTTCCCACTCAATGTGTATAACAATTTAATGTTGTGCAATAACAGTTTACAATGTAAATATAGAGTGCTCTCACGATACACAGAATGAAGTTTGCACAAGTGAATGTAGTTGTAATAAATAAGAGATGGGTAGAGGAAAAATTGCATAATTATGCGTATTTGTGCAGAAACGCAGTAGATGTGCATTAAGAGATCCAGAAGATGTGTGTAATGCTAAAAATAAGCCCTCTCAGCAATGTTTCGTTTACTGTGTTTTTGCTTTACACATCATATTAACTAGTTTCAGCGTGACGTTTCCAGCATTTCTTTCTGTTCACGCTGAACTCTTGATGCTGTGCGTAATGATAGAAGTCCTGGTAATCAGAATATATATGTGATTTAATGTATATTTATGTCAGTCGGTGGGATTCACAGATACCAAATATCATGTTTATTTCAGTGTTACTTGCTCTTTACAAATATACTTTATAAATATGCTGTCTTGTATAATTATTTGAGATTCGCCCATTTATACTGTGTGTGTGTCTGTGTGAGTATATCAATTGCTTGGTAACACAAATTGCTAATAAGCCAATCACATGGAAGCATTTAGGCATCTGGAGTTCAAACCGAGCATCAGAATCGGGAAGAAAGGAGATTTAAGAGACTTTGAAAGTGGGATGGTTGGTGGTTGGTGGTGGCTGGTCTGAGTATTTCAAATAATGCTGATCTACTGGGATTTAAGTGCACAACCATCTCTAGAATTTACAGAGAAAGGCCCCAAAACAGAAAATATCCAGTGAGTGGCAGTTGTGTGGACAGACTGGTCAGAGTTGATAGAAAGGCAACAGTAACTCAAATAATCACTCGTTGCAACCAAGGTATGCAGAATACCATCTCTAAATGCATAACACATAGAACCCTGGGGCAGATGGGCTACAGCAGCAGAAGACCACACCGGGTGCCGCTGCTGTCAGTGAAGAACAGGAAACAGAGGCTACAATTCACACAAGCTCACCAAAATTACACAATAGAAGATTGGGAAAAAAGTTGTCTGGTCTGATGAGTCTCGATTTCTGCATTGACATTCAGATGGTAGAGTCAGAATTTGGCGTAAAGAACATGAAAGCATGGATCCATCATGCCTTGTCTCAACGGTTCAGGCTGGAGGTGGTGGTGAAATGGAGTAGGGTATATTTTCTTGGCACACTTTGGGCCCCTAAGTACCAACTGAGCATCATTTAAATGCTACAGCCTACCTGAGTGTTGTTTCTGACCATGTCCATCCCTTTATGACTTCAGTGTATCCATCTTCTGATGGCTACATCCAGCAGGAAAATGCATCATGTCACAAAGCCCAAATAATCTCAGACTGGTTTCTTGAACATGACAATGAGTTCACTTTACTTAAATGGCCTCCACAGTCACCAGAGATTGCAAATCTGCAGCAACTGTGTGATACTATCATGTCAATATGGACACAAATCTCAGAGGAATGTTTCCAACACCTTGTTGAATCTATGTCATGAAGAATTAGGACAGAGGTCATAAAACAATGCTCAGGTAGGCTGTGGCATTTAAACGATGCCCAATTGGCACTAAGGGGCCTAAAGTGTGCCAAGAAAACATCCCCCACACCATTACACCACCACCACCAGCCTGCACAGTGGTAACAAGGCATGATGGATCCAGGTTGACGCCAAATTCTGACTCTACCATCAGAATGTCTCAACAGAAATCGAGACTCATCAGACCAGGAAACATTTTTCCAGTCTATAAAGTAGTGTAATGGAGTTGTAGTGGAGACGAGTGGTACCCGGTGGGGTCTTCTGCTGTTGTAGCGCATCCGCCTCAAGGAATTGCGTGTTGTGGCTTCACAAATGCTTTGCTGCATACCACGGTTGTAACGAGTGGTTATTTCAGTCAAAGTTACTCTTCTATCAGCTTGAATCAGTCGGCCCATTCTCCTCTGACCTCTAGCATCAACAAGGCATTTTCTCCCACAGGACTGCCACATACTGGATGTTTTTCCCTTTTCACACCATTCTTTGTAAACCCTAGAAATGGTTGTGTGCGAAAATCCCAGTAACTGAGCAGATTGTGAAATACTCAGACCGGCCCGTCTGGGACCAACAACCATGCCACGCTCAAAATTGCTTAATTCACCTTTCTTTCCCATTCTGACATTCAGTTTGGGGTTCAGGAGATTGTCTTGACCAGGACCACAAACCTAAATGCATTGAAGCAACTGCCATGTGATTGGTTTATTAGATAAATGCATTAATAATAAATTGAACAGGTGTTCCTAATAATTCTTTAGGTGAGTATATATATATATAAATTGGTGAATCTCACATGCTCAGATCATATTTCACCATTAAAGAGAACATATGCTGAATATTTAACACAGATAAAATTAAGCTTATTTAAGGACCATTTGAATTATTATTATTATTATTATTATTATTATTATTATTATTATTATTATTATTATTATTATTATTATTATTATTATGTGCCAGTTACATACAGTTCTCAGATTATAATTTAGTAAAATAATGATTGAATACTATAATAAAGTTGTTCAAATTAAATTAATAAAATTAACAATAAATGGCAATAAAAAAAAAATGTACATAAAAGTGTAAAACATAAGATGTTTTACTATTTTAATATATTTAAGATATTTTTTAATCTTTAAAATAATGAGAATCACATAATTTGTTGAACTGTGGTAAGCAGCATTTTTTATTTATTTATGTATTCATTAATTTATACTTTTTTTTCTGGAGAAAGTGCTAAATTATCAAAAAAAAAAAAAAAATCTAAAATACTAAAATGGTCACTGCTCAGCAAAAATATATTTTCTCGTTTCCTTTCCTCTTTCCTCTTATTTTGAGGTGAAATATGAGCTGGATCTGTTATTGACAGCTTTGTGAGAGTCATCCAAATGCCCCCCAAAACTTTAAATCAGCTAAATAAAAAACAAATAACATTTCCCGAAAAAAAAGCTAAGGTTTGTACTATTGTAAAAAAAATAAAAAAATAAAAAATGCTTTAAAATGAAAACGATCCTTGTAATATTGCTCATCTAAACAGTTTGAACCAGCAGAACTTCATTCTCACCTTGAGTAAAATTAGCAAAGGTCAGTCAAAAGAAGACATTTGATTTATATGTCACCACAGGGTTTGAGGTCACTTCCTGTGTGAAAAGAGCTATGATGGAAGTATGTGTATTTATACGCTAATGGTCAGTTGTGTCTCTCTGGGCTGACAGAGTGAAGCTCTTTTGGGCTCAGCACGTACTTGATTTATTTAGCGATGATTTCCCTGTTGGGGTCTCATGCGGCAAAGATGTTCAGTTTTTATATTTCCAGCCATAGCACTCCATGACCTACTTTTCCCATCACAGAGAGCCATAGATCTGCTCCAGCACCTGTTTTGCCCAAGGTCAGAGATAGTTAACGTGCGCACGTTTGTACCTCACCATTCATTTGAGTGGTTTAACTAGTTTTTTTGCACCAGGATATTCTCAGATTTTTCACGCAGATTTTTTTATTGGTCTCTAAAGATTCACTATAGATGTCACGCATGTATCCGTGAGACTTTGCGTCTTTTCTTGCTATTAATATGATATTGAAAGTGTGATCTAGTGCAGAGCGGCACAACTCAAGTGTCTCCTTTTAATTTGATGAGAGAGGGGGGAGCCCAGAAACAATCATTTGCATAAGGTAGGTGATAATTGCTCTTTTTAATGGAATTGATGGTGGTGTACACACCAATTATCTACAAGCTCTTAAGCCTGGTAATTAATTAGCACACAAATGGCCATGGTGCCATGGAGACCGGCATATAATCAAATATTGGACACACACAGGGGCTATATTGGGAGCATCGCCAAGCTCGGATGGCAGCATCAATTAGAGGTCAGTAAGAAATGAGATGAACAAATCAAATTGAGCTTCTTTTACGTCACCGGGGTCTCAGTAGCACAGGGAGCATCAAACTCCCATTTTGTTGCTCAAACTCTGCCAACTTTCAAAATAACTTTAAAGATGTGCATTGGTGTAGAATCTGGTGTGGACCTTTGGGACATTTTCCTACCAAAGCCAAAATATAACGATTAGTGATTTCAAAGATACTGACTGCAAGATAGATAACTGATGGTTTCTGGATTACAGATGAATCCTACCTCTATCAGTCTTAAATGAAAGGGGACTGTAATCTCAAGCCTGGTCCGTTGGCTTCGGTATGGATCAGTGTGCATTGGTAAAGTCGGAGATGTTCATTAATTAAGCATATCAAAAGGTTCATCTAAACTCCTGCTGCTCAGACTGTGAAAGTACTGCAGTGCAGAAAAAAGTTAATTTCACTCGACTTATGAACTAAACACTCTTTGAAGTGTGTTTGCTTGTGTGTGTATTACAGATGGTGCACAAAAGTGTGTATATATACACACGTTCATTTATAAATATAAAGTTAATTCCTTGCACACTGCAGTTCAAAAGTTTTGGGTGGGTACAATTATTATTATTTTTTTTATATATAAAAAATACTTTTATTAAGAAAGGGTGCATTTAATTGTCTGTAAAAACTTACTAACACAACACTGAAAGTTATAGAAAATATTTTTGGAGTATCAAATCAAAATATTTTTGTCTTATTTAATTTAACATATTCAATCAACAGATTTCTGAAGGATTATGTGCTACTGAAACCTTCTGAAACGTCAGCCGTGTCTAATAATATTTTAAGATACATTGGAACCCGAAAACAGTCATTTTAAATAGTAAAAATGTTGAACTATTTTTACACAAATAAATGCACTCAATGATTTCCTCCATAAACATTTCCAAATCTTACTGACCACATACTTTTGAATGCTAGTGTATGTCATTCTAGTAAAATATGCAACCATGAATGCTGCGACGAACCAAGTATTCCTTTAATAACATAAGGCCATATACAAGGTCACAGATTCTGTGAAAACTCAATCTACCTGAACCCAGAGTGTCACACAATGCTCTTTCTGAATAGCAGTTAACAAAAGCGGTGAAAACATACGCCTCTGTGGGTCGCCTGCACTCAGATGCCATGGAACGCTAGTTTCTAGTATGTGGAGCCATTGTGTGCCGCGTACAAATCTCTCTATGCCTGCATGCTCAGCGAGTTCAGGAAGCAGTCTTCTGTAAAAACTGGCTGTGAGGATTAATTTGTCAACTTCTGATGATCTGTACCAACCACAGGGAACCAAGGGTTCGAGGTTGTTGTGCAGATTGAATTAATCTCCAAAGTTGCGAGCATTTATCTCTTATTTTCTTTCTTCTGGATTTACCCCTGCTCTGGTGTTAAACTTGTTTGTTACCTTATGCAAAAGAACCACAAGCTCCATTTTTGTTTTGTATGCTGCTGACAGAACTGTCAACGTCAATTCCTGGCAACAACTTAAGAACGCAGGGAAACATGAATCTGAGTGGGCTCCATTTGGACTCGGTGGGAGATCCCGACATCCCGCTCCGCGTGTGTAGGCTTCAGAAAGCTGATTTCCTTCGCCACAAAAAAATATTTGAACAAAAGCAACCATCTGAGATGATAATTACGGGATACTGTTAAGCTCTGCAATTCAGGGGTTTGAGAAAAAAACAACAATTTTTGAGCATTTGTAAGGAAGTGACTTGGATCTAAAATACGAGTCGCAGCGGCTGTGTTTGTGAGCCTTATACTTCCTTTGGTTTTCAGAGGCGAATTTATTCTACCTTTATTCTGTGCAGCTGTTGTTAATTGCGAATACATATGCATTAGTATCTAATTAGCAATTATGCAGATTGCCTAATTATTTTTATATTTTCAATCCAAAGGTATTAAGCTAGCGGATGGTAATTGTAGGTCAGCATTGCATGCGCCACTACTTTATACAGAAAAAAAAAAAAAAAAAGATGTTTATCAAGAAGATTTTTTGACACAACTTTATATGTGTAATTTAAAAGCTAGAAAGGCTCATTTTAATCTTCCGGGAATCTTAAATGATTTGCAGAAGTGTTTTAAATGCTTTGCGATTTCAACGTCCTCTGGAATAATTACCCGCATTCATTCTCAGGTTGCTGTGCTGCAAATGTGCGATTTAATTTGTAATCTAATAACTCTGGGTTATAATTGGTGGTTGAGATGGTGGTGACTGAATACGCCAGGCACATATACAATAACCCATAGCTGTTTATTTATTGATGCATGATTTAATGCCTTGGGTTTACAGTTCAGTTCAGATAATTAAAGATTCAGTTGCCTGAAGCTGTATTCTCTTTGAGGGGAGCCTGGGTAAGTGATTGGTGGTTTTAGTGAAGCACGTATAGCAGGCAACCTTGAAATAAATAATAATTAAACCTTACAGTATCTTTAAATGTTAAACCACAGATCATTTTTCAGCTTTATTTGTCCTTGATTTGAGGCATGCATTATGCTGGTTGTTGCTTTGGAGTTGGTTAAAAATACATACAAAGTGAACTTTTCTTCTAGCGAGTCAGTTTGTGAGAATAAATGGGTTTGTGAATTGTACCACTTCATTCTTTGCTTTTAGTTTTGCTCCTGTTCTGGAGAGTTTGGTTTTATAAAGTGCCTTTAAATTAAACATGTACGGTTTGCGTGCTATGAGAGCCAAAATCCACTCATATTATTCAGAAGCACAGCTTCCGTTCACTGTGGACTTCATGGTGGAGTCGAATGGAAAGATGTCGTGTTTTGTAAGCATGTTTTTGACTACATGGAGTTGAATGCCAGCGTCTGTTCGTGGTCCTCCGATGTTTAGATGCCAGTAGAGATGGCAAAAATGTATCCGCTATTTTTTCATTAATTTATTTAATTTGTTACCCAATTAACAGCACTTATTACTTTTCATTTTTGACTTTAACATTTTTATATTTTTGTACAATAATGTCAGCGCAGTGCTGGGTTAAGAGCCACTGTGATACAGCACATTAATTCTTGGGTCTCCATTTTCCCATTGTGTTTCTAAACAGAATCGATAATGATACCTTAATAATTCTGTAAGAACTGAAATACTAAGTCATGGATGCTAAGCATGTTCACGCAGCTTCTATGGGAGAACATCCACACAGCGACAGGCCACACGCTTCTCAAAGAAGAGTGCAGAAAAGATGAAGTGCACAGGAAAATCAAGCAGGACAGGAAGTGGGGAGGTGCCAGGAAGAGAAGGCGCGTTCGTGGAGTAATGAGGATTCAAGGCAAACACGACTCTGTCAATCATTTGCCTTTGTGGAAATACTGAAATTAATTACTCAATGTTGGCAGGATGCCATGTTTGCCGTGCATGACTGCTAGTGCTGACAGCGGGCCAGGAGTGAGATGAATGAGTGATCGCAGGAAGAAGAGAGATTATGACTGTTTGACAGATGGATTTCTGTGTAATGTGGCAAAAAGAGAACGGTGGGTGTGGCAGAGTATTATAGTATAGTAAGGTATTGTTCATGCTAAATAACAGTCCGCTTGTCTGAGGTCTCAGTGGGTAATCATACATAACATACTGTACAACAAACATCACAACTCCTTTTTAGATATTAAGGTCAAATGAGAGCACACAAATCATCTTCTATCATCTTTCTTCTCACATAATGTAATTTAACTGAAATTATACAACAACTTATTTGGTAAGGAGTCAGGTTATAATTGGAATGATAATGTAAAACTAACTTATTATTATTATTATTATTACAAAATAAACCCCTTCATGATCATACAGGATCATGTATCACCCGAAAGGACTTATTTTTATTGACCAGTTAGCTGTGCATATTTACCACACTTATAACCTGAATATTTTTTTTATAATAAATGTATTATTATAAATGCATATAGTTTTTTTTTTTTTTTTTTTTTTTTTTTTTTTTTTTTAACAGAAATACCAGTGAATCACTTCCATAGTCTCTGTAATGTTGTTTTCGTAGTATTTACAGTTTGTTGTTGTCTAATGGACCGCCTGGCTATAGTTGTATTTGTTTATTACGGAATGTATTTACCGACACATTTATTTTTCTCATGCATCTCCTGTTTCCTTTTCTTTTTCCCTGGATCCCTCGCAGTGCTAAACTTTAATTTTACACGGTACCACGGCAAGGGGAAGGGCCCTTTATGCAATTAACTAATTAATCTAATTACTAAGTTCATAATTAATTGTGTAATTAAAAAGATTTCACTGAGATCCCACCTACAGCGTGGAAGCACCGCTACCGCATAAAATATCAGGAATTGCATCCAGAGCTTGTGTTCACGTCGTGTCAACAGGGTCTGATTACACGAGGCGAATGAGATTCAATCAGCTGCATTTGCCTTGATGATATAATTATTTCTGTTTGATTTGTTAATGATGCTTTGAAAAAAAATATGCTTAAAAGCAGCTTTAGTAAATCTACTACATATTTTCAAGGTATTATTTACAGTAGTCAAAGTGAAGACAGCTGAGTGAGAATTTTATATATATATATATATATATATATATATATATATATATATATATATATATATATATATATATATATATATATATGTATATGTAATATTATTATTATTATTATTTTCTGGTGCACGTTTGCTCCTAGAGAATGTCCACTTGTTTCTGACTTGTAATGATTTTCTTGCACTTCATGTTGTTTACTAAGATTTCAACGCTGACCATGCTCAAAATTGAGCTACAAAAACAGTTTTTTTCATGAAGAGAGTAGAAACAGTAAACACTCTAGTCTAATGGCATTGAGAATCACAATTTTAACCAATTCACTGAAACAAACAATTTGGAAGAAGCAGGGACAGACTGTTACAACTTCATGATAAATTAATATAAATGAATGTATTATTTATAAAAAAGTAATATATTTATATCATCATCACCACCAAAAGAATGGGACGGCTCACAGCAGTATGACCTCAACAATTATTTATAGTTAACTTTTTTTTTTTCTTTTTTTTTTTTACAATAAGATAAAATGTGAAATAAATAAATACATAAAATTAGTTGTTGCTAAAGTGAACATTTCGAATTTGAACTTGATGTGCTAAAAACTGTAAATGAACAAAAACAAAAAAAACTACTAAAATGTATTAAATGTATACCATTTTTTAAATTAAAATATAAAAATAAAATCTATTTCATAACTTACTGTCTTCTTATTATTATTTAAATGACACTTAAGTTTTCTTGTTTGTTTTGCATTTAATTAAAATAGAAACAGACATTGAAATAAGAAAATGTTATTAAAACTAAGTCTTAAGCCAAATATATATTTTGATATATTTTGTATATATTTTTATCACACTACAAAGTTTTGTCAATAGTTTGACCTGTGGGGAATATAGTTAATTAGTGATGAGAGAGGTGTATGTTTTACAAGTGTACTATATTAAACTAGCCTATGCTAGTTGATGTATACCAGGTGTGTTTTATTTGACTTGACTTGATCTGATCTGATCTGTATGATGCTATTATCATCCCTCCCACATTTTTGGCTTCTAGCAAGTAAAGATTTCATGAAGCAGACAGATAGCAGCCGAAGTGTGAGGAGGCGGTGAAGCAAAGCAGAGAAAAAGTTACTCAAAAGGTCAGAATTCACTCTCAATGAGAGAAGAGAGTGAAACAAAGAGCAGGCAGAACACTGTTAATTTCACGATTAATATACTGATGTATACACTAATGGAGACACTTGTTGCTATTAAACCGAGGAAGGTGCATTGGAAAAACTGGAAAGCCGTCGACACCAATCTAAACCTACAAATCAAACAGACTCTGTGTCGTACTCTATTCACAAACTATACTAATGCATGTTTGTTCAGCTCACATGTGCTAACCACATCAGATTGACGGTCCAGATGTGAAGCGTCTCGGCCTTGATACCATTCGTAAAACGAGACGCAAACATGCTCTTCTGCTTTGTCAACATTTCATGGGAGCTCACAAAGAAAACAAACAGGCAGAAGTGTGATTGCGCGCGTGTGGGAGTGTGTGAGATGATTTAAGCTCTTACGGGAATCATTCCGGTGTGGTGTCATCTCTTGAACAGCGTAACAGCCTCTCTGCTAAGTGAAAGTCGCGGTTCAGAGTTTGCTTTTCTCTGATGCCCACCAAAGCAAGGTGTTAGATGTCTTCTGTGGCTTTGAAAGACTGTGCATTCATTTATATTTAAATCTTTCATCTCTGCGGTGAATAAAGTTGCGGAGAGCTGTTTTCAACCCTTTTAACATTTGATTCAAAACATTAAGTGGGAGCAGCAAAGAGTAGCAAGGGAAGATGTTTACTGATGCTGGAGCAGGAAGCGTGCAGGTGAAAGATATACAGTAGGCTGACTGGATGTGAACTGGTGGGTTTGTGCTTGTGCACGTGTGTGTGTGTGCCATGACCAGTGGTTCTTTGTGATGTCAGGATGGTGGACCGAGCACTCCGCGGGCCAAGGGTGTTGAGGCTAAATGCGGAGAAGAGAGATTGTTATGTTTTCTAGCATGAAAACGGAACCACTTTTACCATCCATCATTGATGAGTTTGAGAAGATGGGTAATTCCCTCGCCATGCTTCAGAGCCAGGTATGGCTCACTGGATTGACACACACACACACACACAAACAAAACATTCATCTAAATGCACAGTGCGTCAGTGACTCAAGACTGTAAAAATACACTGTTGACTCTTACCTTATGCGAGCTGTTCTTCAGTTCATGATCGGGATATATACTGTATATATGGCAGCCGTTTAAGTTGCTATATCTGCATAAAAGCCTTTAGTTTTATGTGTTTGATAAAAAATACAGTAAAAAAAAAAAAATCTGCTTTAAAATATAATTAAGACTTAAAATAACTGTTTTATTAGGGGCTGTAGCCCCTATTGTAGCTGTTGGTTTTCTTATACTTGAATAAAATTATATTATTTGAATTACATTATATTTTCTAATGTAATCTATTTTATTCTAATTAATTAATTAATTTCTAATTTTCAGCTTCATTACTCCAGTCTTCATTGTCACAGGATCCCTCAGAAATTATTCAGATATGCTGATTTGCTGCTCCAGAAACATTTCTGATCATTACAGGTTTTTTTTTTTTTTTTTTTGTTTTTGTTTGTTTGGTATTTTTGGAAATTGGCATTAGAAACATCTTTATTCTTTTTTTTTTTTTTACATTTCTACGAACATCTGGCTGTAGCAGACAGAAGGGATAAAAAAATAAAAATGACCCTGAAACATTATATTGTATGTCCTTCCAGTAACAGACAGAAGCACTTGGCCCTCATGCACAAGGGCTCCTGTAGGATGTTGGCCCCTTCCCGCCGTTTGACTGTCCCCTCAGGCTCAGTGCCTGCCACTGCTGCCCACTCTACAGGACAGGTTCTGCCATCATATTCTGCCCATCTGCCACCGGTCACAAGCAACACAAAAGCATCCTTTGAAGGCATTATGTTGACAATCCGTCTCAACAATAAGCCATTGTTTATTGAATTACTGGAGGTATGTCCTGCCAGTGGTATTCAGATCCATTTAGTAATATGAATTGCAGACTTGGGATTCACTTCTAACGGCCATTTACTGCTGGTGAATAGATGACATTGGGCTTCTACATCAATAGTGCAGGGAAAAATTCTGGGAATTTCTGTAGAATCTCATAGGAAATATAACAGTATTTCTTAGTGACCTGCTCCTAACACATTAGCATTTACAATATGTTCCCACTGATTATTTACTTATTTAAGAGCTCCATATGGTGTAGCAAAGTCGTGCATGAATGCATAGACTGGTTCCCTGCTGGAAAAACATCAGACATTATACTGGTTTGTGTCATTTTTGTGCTCTGTTGCTTTACTAACCAGCATAGCCATACATTTAACCATCAAAACTAAATATGATTTTTGTGGTGAAGCTGGCTGATCAAAAAAAAGCTGTGCTGGTTGTTTAAGAAGCCGAATGAGGACACCTACACTGTTATATAGTGTAAAAACTATTCAGGAGATATTAATTGTGAATGCAATATCAGTAACGTTTGACACATGGTCGACTTGCCCATCCACATGAGGTTTGAGCCTCTAACCAACTGCTGCATTTCATAAACACTGTATAGAGAACACATGGTGCACGACCCAGGCACATATGTGAGGTCGTATGGAAGCATCATGCATATGGTGTACATGATTTTAAATGTATGTCTGGTGTTATGTTGGTTAATATGGCAGCTGTGCTTTTTTTCTCAGGTTCTTTAGCATTTGGGAGCTCTGGGACATAAAGGCCTTTAATAGATTTGGGTCTCCAGAGAGTAACGAGATGAGCTGAGAAGTCACAAAGTGTGTGTGCGTGTGTGTGTGTGTGTGTGTGTGTGTGTGTGTGTGTGTGTGCGTGTATGTGAGAGAATGAGTTGTGAAGATATAAGTGCGACTTGATTTCAGCTAAATTGCTAACGGATGCCTTAAAGAATCTAAATTACCTTGTTATTACCTGCAAACAGCGGATGTGTGTGTGTGTGTGTGTGTGTGTGTGTGTGTGTGTGTGTGTGCAGATGCAGTGTTTCTCAGTCGTGGGCTGTGATTGCCTTGTGGTCCAAAATCCTTTTTATCGCGTGTGTGTATATTGAAGCTTTTTATCGCAGGACAAGTGATCATATAATGATAATCTTACAGATATATGACAACATATTACCGTTTAATCACATACATTAGTGTGCTCTTTATTGAAGCACAGAATAGACGCCTCATTGGTTTATACTGGCTGATCACAATAATGAGCATCATGAATTTATATCTAACTCCGGTCAGGAGGAGCATCTACGAAAATAAACCAGAGTTATCTTGCTTTAACTCATCTCTTACTGTCTGCTTGTTGCTTCCGCATTAGACGAAGAAGAGGTGCATAAACGCCATCGTAAAGCCTTGTTTTAGCGAGCAGCTGCCGTTGTTAAGGTTTACGTTATTTGGGTGAGCCGTTTTAAATCTAGTCTAAAAAGGGCTCATTGCTATGCAGTATGAAAGAGGCCTGTAGATTTCCTCCCCCCTGTTGGTGAGCACATGGTGCAGTGTTGAGAGGTGTGATAAGGAAGAAGCTGGCAGGGGGCAGAGTGACAGATGTTAGCCCAGGTTTCTCTGGAAAGAGCACTAATCCGCTCTCACCGCGGCTAACCGAGACCAACTTACCGAGCGCAGCCAAGTGCTCTGTCTGAATTTGATATTAAAATGAAATTGTTAGCACATGCATTATGCTTTGAGCGAGCGACTTGAACGCACCACTGAAAATCTAAGTGATATTGCTGGTGTTATTCCAGGATTTATTATGGTTTATTCCGGAGGATGAAAGAGCTGCATTAGACAATGCTCCCAAAATAGACTCGTAATGCCAGTGTATTGTATTTTAGTCTAATTGTTTTTCTTCAAGTGCTGATCTAAAATGACTGATGTGAAGAATTTCTCTTTGAGTTTGTAAGTAATCTTGAATATGTTTTATCATGTAAATAAATAACTGTATAACCTTAGTCAATTATTAAAGTATCACATGGGTTACATAAGCTGATTTATTCATTTGTAAGTATTTGGGATATTAAGAACAAGTGGGAAATGTGCTGAATGTTTAATTTCATCCATATTGCCAGATGCGCTCATGACCTGCGGTGCGGAGCTGTGCGCGAGTATAACCGAACATTACGAGACAGAAGTGTAAACGGCTCCTCCATGAGACGCGGCAGAGAGGAGCGAGTATGAGAAGCTTTCATAGACACAGGTTGTGTGTGCGCTCTTCTCAATTGGGAATAGCGAACAAACATTATCAACTTCTATCAAATTAGAATCTTTTGGGGAGATAAAATTAATTTACTAATAAAAACATATAAGAATATATATGTTATTCTCTAGTAGTGAAAGCAGAACTGATTAGGGAGCTCTTGATATGTGTTGTGACACAGCTCTTGTAAAATAAAGTCACCTTTTTTGTTTGGTGTCTGTCATTTCGAAGCAAAGTAATCTCATATTACATAAGTTTTCCTTTAGTATTAATTTGCCTAACTATGGATCCTGCAGATGACATAATCACACACACACACACACACACCTTTTTTTGTGTGTGAACTGTCCCTTTAAGTTACTCTATACTATGAATCTGAATAAGCTTTAGAATTTGATCATCCAGTAGCCGTGTATAATTTACCTTGGACTGCATCCTTTGCATTAGCATCCTAAACAGCTCAGATACAATCAGCGTTTATATAAGTTTATGGGCGTTATTAGGCCCTTGTCCATTATTTTGGAATGAAATTATAATGACAACAGCCTTTACCCATCAAAGCATCTCGATTGCAAATAATCTGAATGGTAGCTCAGGTAGACCTTTCCATTAAACTGATTAAAACTGTCTGTGGACCCCTGTCCCATGTTCAATCAGTGCTTAAAAAAGAAGATCATCTCATGTTGTGTCTCATTTCAAGTATATTAGCGGCAGTCCCTTTGAAATTAGAAAGACAAATAGTCCACGATTTAAATTAGGAAATTAATTTTGATGCATTAGGAGGTATAATGATTTCAATTTAACAAGGTCAAGGTTGAAGTTAATTAGATCCGCAAATTAACTGAATCTTAATTGTATACAGATTTAGACATGTTTAAGGTAATGTGAGAGTTTGCACTTCTAAATATAAGGCATCGCTTTGGCCTTCACACTTAGCAAACTGTCAAAACAACACAAATTAAAGAGAAACTTAAGAGAAAATCTTACAAAAATTCAAATAAATAATAATAATAATTTATTACATGAGAATTTTATCATTATTATTATGAACTGTGTATTGTGTTTGGTAGCTGTGGCGAGTGGGGCGGGGCCGAGAGGCGTGGGAACGAGGAGTGAGGCCAGGTGTAGTGATTGGAGATGAGCTACACCTGAGCCCCACCGCTAGTATCGAGTCCCACGTAGGAGATGGAAGGATATAAAACTGGAGCGACGACCGTGAAGGACGAGAGAGGACCAGGCCTGGGACATTATTTTAGGTTTTGGCTTTTATTTGTGCGCGTCAGTCGCCGTGAGGGGCTGACGCGCCGTTTTGTGTTTATTTCTGATTATTAAAATGAGTTTTGATTGTGCGCCGGTTCCCGCCTCCTTCTTCCCGATGAATATGGAGATTTGTTTGTTACAGTAGCCTTCTTTGATGGGATTTTTTTTCTTCAATTGATTATGATCTTAATGAAATATAATACAAAATAAAATCAGGGTGTAAATAACATTTTTATTTACAATTATATTTTTTAAGATTTATTCCTTGTTTTGGCTATTTTCATAGCTAGCAATTTAAGTATTCTGCATACAATTAAATCAATCATAAATCATACACTAAACATTTGCATAATTTGCTAAATAAATAAATAATACAAAATAATGCAATACTGTTACACAAAAAATAGATCAGTGCTGTCAAATGATGAATCATGATTAATCGCATCCAAAATAAATGTTTTTGTTTACATAATGTGTGTGTGATTCTGTACTCTTTATATTTAATATCTGTTAATAATTACACAAACATGCTGAACATATTTAAGAAAACTTTATATTTCTATATGAAATATATGTATACAGTATAATATAAATTATATAAATATAAATATATACATTTAAATACATGCACATATTTTCAAAATGTGTGTATTTACATATGCATAATAACTATTCATAATATACATATATTACATTAACAGAAACTTTTATTTTGGATGCGATTAATCGCAAATAATCGCGAATAATCATGTATGGGGAAACATGAGGCTCTGGCTTCTTGTAAAGGTTGTTGTGCCAAACTACTTTGAAGAGTGTAACTTTTGTCGCAGATAGGGAATTTAGAAAATGAGATACAGAGGAATGGAGGTGGAAAATACACACTCCATCAAGCGGAGAGAAAGAAGGATGCAGACAGAGACAGTTCATGGAGGGAGGGTTTTTCATATCTCTCTAACAGTATCTTTGGACGCTCTTCCAGGTGAATTCTCTCCAACACTTCTGCTCTTACTCACAGATAACACATTCAGACTGGTGTATTCTTTTCCTTACCCAAGAGCTTTCTCTTTTTTATTTTATGTTATGTATTTATTTTCAGAATCAGAATTGTTAATTCACCAAGTTTGCACTTATGATAATGTGTGTGTGTGTGTGTGTGTGTTTGTTTAGATTTGCCATAAACAAAATTAACTTTTTTTTGTGCATTTTTACTCTATTTAAAATAAATATTAAAAGAATAATTTTAATCCAAAGTTGCTATAAAATTAAAGCCATATTTGTAAGTTCATATATATATATATATATATATATATATATATATATATATATATATATATATATATATATATATATATATATATATATTATTTTTTTTTTTTTTTTTTTTAAGTAACTCAGACATTGTCTTGTAAATTAAAAAAAATAATGCATGACCATACTAGTTACTTGAAACGTGTCTGGGTTATGCACCCCAAAAAAAAAAAAAAACAACAACAACAAAAAAAAACCTTTAGGTTATATTTGAGCCCTTATTTTAGGTGTGAGGCGGTGAGTTGAAGGTGTTGAAAACTAGCAGTAGTGTTTTATTGTTCCACCGAGTGCAATAGAGAGCGTTTAACAGTGGAATTGTTCAGTTTTGATGAAATCCATTGCTAGAGGGGAGAAACCGTTCTTGTACTCTGCAGATGCAGGAAGGTGAGAACATCACAACATGCTACACACCTGCCTCAGAGAAAACCGCTGTACTTCCCATAAAATGTCTTATCTTGCTGTTCCAGGGTGATTTTAACTGGAACTTTCGGCTGCTTGTGGTTTCTCTTCCACCACTGGCACTCATTATCTAAATATTATCAACCTCAATAAATAGATGACAAAATGATGACAGGTGGATTGAGGCTAGTTGTACAACCTCCAAAGAAATGCAGAAAGCGTCTCTGGAACAGTCCGACTGTCACCGCAGTGTCTTTACGTAATGTTATGTTAAAGCTGTGGTCTCCTGGGCTTCGTCTGACTCACCCAGCTCAACGCTTTCTCTCTTTCTTCTTCTTCTGCGGTGGTTTCTCACTTATGAGAGACTTACAGTAAAGCGGTTATCTTAGCATTAGCACTCTGTGTGGAAGAGTGTGGCTGGTTGAGCCGTTTCTTTAGAAGAGGCTCACCTTAACCCCAGTAAGCTGATCAGGGCTTCACAGGTCTGTCCACATATACACAACTCACAGAGAGACACATACATATAAAGATCACACATTTACACCCTTAACTAGACAAGATTATGTGACGGGATTTGTTCAGCCACTATCTTAATACGACAAAATGATACTGAGCTATGGGTCCTTTAACAAATTTACCTGATTGCCATTATTACATTACACCAAAACTCTGGTTTCCAGACATCTGAATGATATAGTCGGCAAATATGTTTATGAAACTATTTTTATTTTGTTTTGGTCTATGTAAATGGCTTATTCAGAATATAAACAAGATACATGGATGGGAGAAAGCAACTCCATTGCAGGCTTGTTTGCTGTTGTTGTTTAAACTATCAGTAAAAAAATAATAAAAAAATAAAATAAAATCAGTAAAAGACACAAACTATTTGTGAGCTGAAACAATTACTGTATATAATTGCTAAAATTTAAAAATAAGCATTACCAGTTTTCCTATTAAATGTAGGGATGTTTTTTTTTTCTTCAAGTTTTATTGTAATAACAGTATTTTTATTTTTTATTTTTTGGTTAACATTTGGTTATATATCAGTCAAATTGGGCAACACATAAATGTAACTGATAACAGTAAAAAAATAATATTGTGTGTTAAATGTAGTTTATTCCTGTGATGCATTTTGTTTTAACACATATGTCTTTACTGTCACTTTTGATCAATTGAATGCATTCTTTCTCAATAAAAATTGCAAGAAAGAATGAAAGAAGTCTTACTGGCCCTAAGCTTTTTAATTCTAATGCTAATACAATACACTACAATACATTGTTCTTCTTCTTCTTCTTTTATTTTTTTCATTATTTAGTTTTCTTGTGTGATGTACAGATTTTGGCAATTTCAGCAACATTTTTTCAAATAATGTTTTGCTAAATATGTCAAGTTGCTGTTTAGTTTGATATGCTGTTATCTGATGCATTGACATTCAGACATTTTGAAGTATGACTGAAGTTTTTAAGCACTTGTGCAGCTGTATTTAGATTCTAGTCTCTCTGTAAGTGTGTATGTGTGTGCACTACCATATGGTTTGTAGTTCACTTTTCTATCACGGCTCAGAGCTCTTGCCACCCTAGTAATTGCATCCTCTTGTGTGCTTGGAGCTTGTCCAGCGCCTGCATGTGCGCGTGTGTGTGTGTGTGTTCAGCTTTAGAAGGTTTCAGTGTGTAGACAGTGGATTTTCTCATCATATGTTCCCTGTCTCACATCTCTCACCACCATAATTTCTTATAAGTCCTGTGTCCTGCTTAATGTGCTTTTTGTTGCGATGTAGTCAGGAAATAATATCGCATGGCAGAATATAACAGGAAATGTGAGACACTTTGATGACAAAGTGGCACATACATTTGTGATGTGGCTTTAGAAAGATAGATGTACAGCTAAAAATGTCCAGGTATCACTTTATAAGGGTAATCCATCATGGCAATTGAGGAACGGAGTAAAAATAATCGTGAAGTCTAGTGGCAGAGATGGGTCCATCCAAAGGCGTCATGGGGGTGAGCTGCACCTGGAAGAGCCCATTAACTGGAGGTGAGGAGGGGTGCGGTGAGAACAGAGGGATGGGAACAGATGGAGGGATGACAGGTGGAGACAGAGGGAGAGCAAGAGGTGAGAAGTAATCAAACTGAGCCCACGACTCACAGCAGAGAGGAGCAGAAATAAACATGAGAAAAGACACAGAATACCACCATTGTGCTCTATAATACACAGTGTTATTGTGCAGCCAGAGAACTATTGAAATAAATAAAACAGTACGTGTAGTGCCATTTAGCCGCCAAATATGGTGTGTATTATAGCATGCAAAGATTTTAATTTTGGTCACATCGGACCAGACTATTTTCTCCCAGTATTTCACAGGCTTGTCTAAATGTCATGCAGGAAGCTTTAAACGAGCTTCAAAATGCTGCTTCTCCAGCAATGGACTCTTGCATGGTGAGTGTGAATACTTGCGTTGAGCTATCTCGGCCACCGTAAGATACAGTACATTTACTTGAGCAGCAAATTGTATGAGCCAAATGTATTTTCCATTTATGCATTGATAATAAAATAGAATAGAATAGAATAGAATACTTTTTCTCAGTAAATATATTTCTAAAGGTGCTGTTGACATGAAATTTTCACCAGATGTCGTTAACAAACCAAGTAGCCCATACATAAAGGAAAACAATACAAATAAGTTCAGAAATTAAGTTGTGTAATGCGTAAAGTATGCCACTCAACATGGCAGTTGAGTGCATTATTTATTGTTTTCTTTGAAACAATTGTAACTGCTAATTCCATGTCTTTCTGAAGCCCTCTACAAGTGGTCCTTGGCTCTTAGACAACTCTTCTGATATTTATTTTCACTCCTCTGTCAGAACTCTTGCAAGCAGCACCTGGTCATGGCCAGTTTATAGAAAAAAATAATGTTCTTTCCACTACCGGATTATGGCCCCTACAGTGCTTACTGGAACATTTAGGAGTATAGAAATCCTACTCTAACCGATGCCATCAGTATATTTAGCAAAAATAAGTTTGTGAGGGTCTTTTTCTGAGAGCTCTTTGCTTTAACCTATCATGAAATGTTTCTTGTGTGACACGTTGGTAATGAGACACCTTTTTATAGGCCATCAGTTGGGACTGAACCAGCTAATATTAATTTCCACTGACAAGGGACAGGATTGCGTTCTAATTACAGAAAGATTTCAGCTGGTGTCTTGGCTTTCCATGTCTTTTTGCATCTCCCTTGCTTCATGTGTTCAAAATTTTAAATTTTAAATATTTAATTTTTAATTTTAATTTTTTTTCTGTGCCATGCTACTTTACGCATTACACAACTTAATTTCTGAACTTATTTGCATTGTTTTCCTTTATGTATGGACTACTTGGTTTGTTAATGACATCTGGTGAAAATTTCATGTCAACAGCACCTTTAGGAATATATTTACTGAGAAAAATTATTCTATTCTATTCTATTCTATTATCAATGCATAAATGGAACAAGAAAAAAAATAACAGTCTGCCAGTAGTGTGGGAAAATACATTTGGCTCATACAATTTGCTGCTCAAGTAAATGTACTGCATCTTACGGTGGCCGAGATAGCTCAATGTGCTGCAATTTAAGAAAACACATGCAAATTGAAAAAACACCAGCAAATAAAAAAAAAAAAACATCTTCATCAGTTTGACAACACAAGTGCTGCAAATACTTCACAAGACATGCATATAACGAAACACGCTGCAAATCATCACAACACATGCATATAACGAAACGCGTTTGCAAATACTTCACAACACATGCATATAACGAAATGTGCTGCAAATCCTTCACAACCCATGCATATAACGAAACTCACTGCAAATCATCACAATGCATGCATATAACGAAACGCGCTGCAAATACTTCACAACATATGCATATAGCGAAACGTGCTGCAAAACTTACACAACACATACATATAACGAAACGCGCGTTGAGCTATCTCGGCCACCGTAGTATCTGTATGTTTTAAGGGTGTTAGATATTTTTTGACTAAAAACAATACAAGAATACCAGTTGTGGAATTTTTTAATTGTGACTGTGAACAAATAAATAAATAAATAAATAAATAAAAAGAGAAGGAGAGCATTAAAGAGTAAGTGTGAGCGCTGTGAGTCAGGATGACAGAACTGAGGAGTGAACAGCACGTGGCTGCTGAGCTCTTACCAACAATAACTAGAACAAACCACACTTCTAGAGCAATAATCAGAAACTTCAGCGATCAGGTCTCAGATGAATGTCAGCAATCTCACACATGTACGAGACATGTACGAGACGAGCACATATGTCCTCGTTCTCTCCCAGCCGGCCGATGTGTGTCTCATCCGTCAAACCCGCTGGAAGGCTAAGAGCCACTGCAGCCCGCGCCGTCTCCAGGAAATTTAATTCAGCAGCCACTGCTTTAAATGTCATTTGCAGTTTATCAAATCCAGTGTACAGATGCTTTATATGCAGGTATCCTCCTAATGACTGTAAGGCTGGATCTACGTTCTCTAATGCAGTACAGAGGCCATAGTTCAGGAAATTATCCAGACTAAATAATAGTTTGTGCAGCTAAATTTGTAATTTAAAGCAGCACACAAGCTTCAGGTTCAGCTACTATTATTACACACACACACAAACACTAGTTTACTTGTTTTTATATACAGCTAGTTATAAATACTACAACCTAACATGAACCCAGACCCAAAACCATCTGCATTATATGGCCAAACTTTATTTTAAGGTCCAATTCTCACTATTAAATAACTATTAAGTACAATTCTTACCTCAATATACTCCTTATGTTCTGATTATTAATAGTTTGGTATACGGTAGGATGAAGGGATCTAAAATATTTTCATGGACAATAAGGCATTAATATGTGCTTTATAAGTATGTGACCTTGCTTTTTCTATTCTATTATTTCTATTCTATTAATATCTACTATTTCTGTTATATTGCCGTTTCTGATTTAGAATGCTGTTGCAGATTATATTGTGAACCTTTGTAAAATGTATTTATTTTTATTTGTATTTTTTATGTAAGAGCAACTAATGCAAGTTAGGCCTGATGATAATATTTATAACTACTATCTACGAGTAGTTTTAAAAGATAAGTTCACCACTTCTGTCCCGAGGGCATCACCGGAGAGCAGAAGCGAATGTTCAGAATCCTTCGAGTCACATCTTTACCAGCTTTAGTCCGCTAACAAACCCACAAGATGCTTCGCACAGCTACTTCTAGCGGCTTGAGATGAAAATTCAATTTAATCTGCCTGCCTAACCAGTCGCAATTCTGCACGTGTGCTTAAACGCAGCATAAATGAAATTTCAGTTGACAAACTGTAGAGAGGGTTTTATAAAGATGTGTTAAACTCCTTCTCCAGAGCTGTGTAAGCGCTTTCCGAAGACGTCCTCTTGCTAATCTGACAATTTTTGCTTCCACACAGATCTAATAAATAATGAATCCAGTTCTGCCTTGATTTCTGTTTATAGGACTAGTGCTAAATTTTCTATAATACAGAGGTTTTGTGTCATTGTATGGTGTGATCTGGTTGACGCACGTTGTTCACTTTGTATTACGCTTCTCACGCTAACGTTTGCAGATTGTACACGAGCCTCAATGTGAAGCCCAGTAGATTGTCGATTTATCAGACGCACTTGATGACAAAAGGAAATAATTTCTCCTTTAGTGCAGCGCCCAGAGGAATGAAATTATTGGACGGCATTTCACAAGATGGAATTAACTCACAAGGTTATATCAAGGCCCTTTTGCAATCGACAGCTCTTGTTTTCCCTGAACAGTTGCAAATGTGTGTGTGTGTTTTGGTATATCTGCATGCATTTCTGCATTATACTTATGTGTGTGTGTCGGTTTGTCTGTTGAGAAGAGTGTCTATGTGGGTGTCTAGTGTAGGAGTTTATGCATTCTCTTTGTAAAATGAAGAATACCGAACAAAAGTTGCATGGCCTTGAGCTGTTGTATTTTCACTATAACGCAGTTAAAACATCGCAGTGGGAGTTTTGAGATTCCTGAAGTTGAGAATGATAAATACAGTGCGTTTGACTCAATTGGACAGAAGAGGGAAATTTATCATTGCAGTATTTAACTATTAACATTGCTGAGAGTTTTGCGAGGCCATCGAGTATTGTGTGAAAGCGCTGTCAATATTATTTAGTTTAGCAGCTGCAGGCATATTGTATTCGATTTTGTGAATTGTCTGAATATGAAACTGTCACTAGTTGACGTGTCATCAGTCAATAATCAGCCAAGACTGCTGAATGAAAGATGTGCTTATGTTCTTGTTAAGTGTGGAAACAGAAGATATGGGAGTTGTTAATGGAAATGTGAAGTAAAACAATTTTTTTTCAGCCTTTTGAGAGTAGCAGTGATCATTCTTAAAGTGCTGAGGCTGGGTTTGAAGTTTGTGTGGCATGCTTTAGTATTACAGAAACTCGTTTGGCTTTCTTTGAGAAACTTTGGGTTTGTTTGAAGTTAACATTAAGCTTCATTGAAACTGCTTTTACTTCTGTAATGTGACATTATTTTTGTGAAACACTTTTATATGACTTGAAGGGGAAGGGTTGAGAAATAAGTGACGTCAGTCGTAAAGAAAGCTGTTTTGGAAGCATAGCAAGTTCTACATTTTGATAAAGCCTCTAAATATATTTCTTCAACAAAGTTATTGCATACCTTACTATATGCTTTGTAGTGAAACCTTCAGTGAGTGACGCTTAAACGTGTGTTCAATACATGACATTTTTTTTTTCTTAATTCCATTTTTAAATAACCATTGCATTGTAAAATATTTAACGCACTGGATTCTCAATTGATCAGTATACATTTTTCTTTAATTAAACAAAAAAAAAAAAAATATATATATATATATGCGTTAAACTAATTGTATTAAAATTGCAGGGTCTGCCATTCCAAAAATAAAATTACCCTAAATTGACCTCATGAGCGCCGGGTCATCAGATTCCGGTCTCATTCTCTCAACAAACTATGAGTGGTTAGACATTAGTCAGCTGTCTTAAACCACAGAACGACCCCATTACACGAGGACAAGAGACAGCATTCAACAAAGCAATTACTGATAGGCTTTTAAGGCACTGTCATGCATACTATTATTTTTTTTTTAGCATCATGATAGGCTTTCTTCTGATGTACGGCAGTCATTTGTCACCTCGGATGTTTTCTGTGACCTGTGCGTGGAGGTGGGCTGCACCACATGGTGAGTAAAGGCTATTTATTTCAGACAAATTAAAGAAAACCGACTCGCTGGCGAAAGCAATCAGCCTCCTCGCGGGGAGGAACGCAACTTGTTTAATTTGACGTGTTCATGTAAGATTAAATCACGTACAAGGCAGCTTGTGTCACTCTGAAGAGAGGAGTGTGATTCATGGGGGAGACTTCGTTCGTATAACAAGATACCAGGATCAACTCTGTCAAAACTTGAAAGCTGTAAAGTGCCTCTGGTGGGAAATGTTAGCGCAGGTACACACGGCACTATGCTAGCATGAAAGAATTAGAGCGCTTATAGCTTAAACACACAAGCCTCTGGTGATGACAGAACACTGACTCGTCAGTCAGAGACTTTCCATTACGTGAGTAGATCTGACCACAAACTTTAGGCTGTGAATACAGCACTCATTGCTGGCGTTGTGTGTTTGCTAACATGGCAAGAAGGGTTAATAGCTCTTGTGCATCACAAATGTTAACATTAACAGTGTCAATACATGAATGGGTGAATCTTACAAAGACAGGTCACATTTCGTATTAAAGTCAAGGGAAAATGCATAAATACATTTTTGTCCCTGAAGCTGTTTAGGGCAATAATAATAATAATAATAATAATAATAATAATAATAATAATAATAATAATAATAATAATAATAATAATAATTTTATTTATTTATTTATTCATAAGCATATTTTCCCCCCAAATTTTCCTTGCTGTTATGCAAAATCATTTATTTTATTTATATATTTACCATTATTGCGATTCTTATTAGATCCTTATTATAAATTTATTGTTTTAAAATGGAACGTATTGACTACTGCATTTGTAATATTTGTTGTATTTGCTAAAAATAAACATTTAAATAAAACTGTATTGCGGTAATGTGAATAAAATATTTTATTCATTGAGAACTGAAAATGAAATCTAAATGTTAAAAAAGGCACATTTTCTTTACCTTCCTTAATTATTTCTTATCAATAAAAAAATATCATTGTGAGAATGAGAATAACATGTAATATATTATTTTTAGTAGCATTAAAAAAAAAAAAACTTAATTTTCTATAAGCAAACAGTCAGTATTATTATTATTATTATTATTATTATTATTATTATTATTATTATTATTAAAACAGTATATTTTATCTTTGTTTGAAATGCATTTGATAATTTCTATTTTTGATTATCCAGTGCATGAAATATTTTAAAATGCACTAATTATTTTTAAATAAATACAACTGAATATTACCAGATAACCAAAATCAAAATGATGATGATGAGGATGATGATTATTACTATTACTAAGTCTAATAAAAACAGTTAAGGATTAGTAAAAATCAGACCATTAATAACCTGATATTCAGTTATGAGAAATTGTAGTACTTGTGAGGTGAAAAGCACACATTTAGTTTTAGCAAGCATCACTGCCCTGAAACTAAATCCAGTTGAACAGTTTATCCAGTAACCATCTGATTCATCACCTTTGGAGGTTTTAGATTTTTTTCCCTGCCTCAATCTTGTGCTGTTAGCAGTCAAAATGCTCAATAAAGCACCTGCTTTTAATGAGAATCCAATGAGGTCATGGATGTCGGGTGGGCAGCATTAGCGCTTTTCCTCCTGTACAGTATGCAGGTTTTGTTTCTTTCTTTCTCTTCTGAGCACAGTAGGCCTGAAGACAGTATTTGACACTAATGCATGAGAGCAGCTGAAAAAAAGAAAGAAAGAAAAAAAAAAGAACAGAAAGCAGAAACTCAAGCATTCAGGCATATAGCAGCTACAGTAGCTTTCCACCACATACCAAAGCGCAGGGTCTCTCTCTTGTTCTACCTCATTTTTCCTCTCAATTTCCCACTTTTTTTGGTGCAACAAATATGAGAACACTGCAAAACACTTATGCAGCCCACCAACCGCTCTCAGTGGAGTTGCTCGATCAGATGTGGAGATCACGGTTTCGATTCAGAAAGAGTGAACGCTTGGGGAGAAGACAGCTGCTGAGCTGATTCTCGGAAAGTTGAATCATTTCATAATGTCATATTACATTTGCATCCTACAATAAATGAGTAGATATTCTTGGCTTACATATGTACAAGTATTTTCTGAGAAAGCATCATACAGTTGAAGCCTTAGGCCTGTTTCACACCATATTTATTTTAGCGTTCATATTAACAGGTTTGAGTAGCCATACGATTTAAGCAGAACGATGCTGAGTCACAGAAGACGTTCAGCACTCTATTTCTGCTCTTGCAAATTACATTTCACAACAAAAGTTTGTAATAATTTTCTAGCACTGAATCCAAATAACCATTTATAATTTATGGCAGTGCAAAAAAATATATTAAAGCCCTAGAACTCTAAAAAGCTCCATTGCCTAAGGGTTAGCATAATCATGTTTATCATAATTGACCCTAATGACTTGTTTAATGTTATGTTATTACAAAGTAAATCTGTCTTTATAACCTTTCAGTAAATGTAATATCTTACTCAATGCATTTGATTAGTTGCGAAGTTTAACCATAGTTTATAATTTGCATGTCTTTCTAAGTCATCTGATTTCATCATTAAAGTGATTTTAAAAATAATATAATCATATGAAGAGGCAAAATAACTCAATTCTATATTCATACACTATTTTCTGTGCACAAACTCAAAGCACACACACAGAGAGCTACGTTTCAGACAGCACACAAACACAGAATTCAGTTCTCGTATGCTTCTCCTGACACACACACACACACAATTATCTCAAAATACCACCGTTGCCAAGTATTCTCATAAACACTTTCTTTTATGTTTTAAGTGACATGAACGTAGACAAAGAAATCTGTGTTTTATTATACTGGATCAGCCTGTTAATCTTTCATTTATTTTAATCAACCAACAAAACATAGCTTTAACAAAGATTCATCTATTTAAGTTATACAATGTGTTTAATAATATTAGACCTTGTTTTGTTTAAACTTTTTTTCAGTTGTATTTATCTTTTATTTCTTTGTTATTATTTCATTTCTATTATTAATTATTTTTTTAACTTTATTCATATGCGGTATCAATCTAGTTTAGGAAACACATTTTCACAATCTTTGCGTCATTTGTTTGGGTGAAGAGCACGCACCAGATGTCTTGGAAGAGGCAATCTGCGTGCATTATGAGCTTTTTTTTTTTCAATGAAACTCTACTCTCGTCTGTCTCTCTTTCCTAGGAAAAAAAAGCCGCCTGTGGGTAGGGGTAAGTTACTCTCTTACTGAATTCAGAGTTCTCCTCTCATGTAGATTGAGTTCTCTGTTTTTTTCCACAGAGCACTCCAGTGTTATTTCTACAGATCGAGTTGATGACTCTCAAACATATTTTTGTGGAATGCACCATTCCATCTATGAGCTGCTCTATCAGAGTACCACGAGAGCCCCCTCCTCAGAACAGTATTTAAAATCCATGTTATGGTAAGTGTGCATGTGAAGTCTTTGCACACTTTCGGAAATCCGCAATGTGCTAAGTTCGAACGCAAGATTACTGCATTCTTTCTAAAATCCTATTTGGTGAGGGCTTCGCGCGGTTGCTTCGTGCCATTCCTTGAGTTGATAAAAGCCCCCGTTATCTTGGGCGCCACTCCACCTATGTATCCTCGTATACCTATCTAAACAAACTGTGGCTACTAGAGATCTGTTTAGACAGCTCCTTCAGCAAGCTTATGCAAAAGCAAGCGGTAGCCCCTGTGTGACAGGCAAGACTTAGTATAAAATGCTAGGTTCTTAGCAATATCCATTTAAATTAATCTTTCTGGATTCCAAGCCTTCAGCTCTACCCCGGGCCTAGGCCCTAACAATTAAGATGGGTATGTAGCCTGGCCTTTGGCTATAAGGGGTACTGTCACAGAAAGCTGTTTAAATGTCCCAGGGGCAACTCCCATGAAAATGGTAGAGTTGGTACTTAGTGTTCTCCATGATTCTGGCCTGCACTTCCCTCAGCATGGCGGCATGGGTATACTGTTCCCCATAGTGACCCCTATAGGACGCAGTTCAAAGTTCCCTTGAAAGGGAACGTCTCAGTTCATGAATGTAACCATTGTTCCCCGAGTAGGGAATGGGACACTGCATCCTCTATACTCCCTGCCATGCTTTGGATGCAAGCTTCAGACGAAGAAGTGAATGACGTGTTCTCTCGGTGCCTATTAATCCATATTTGCGCCGGTAGTGACATCAGAAGCTGTCGCCGGCCAACTCCTTGGTGTTTTTTTCAAAGTATGCTTCAGTCACGGGTCGCGACGAGGTGTTCCCCATAGCGTCCCCTAGAAGACGCAGTGTCTTGTTCCCCCGATATTGGGTCAGGTTAAGGTACCTATAATATGGTCATGCAGAATAGGACATTAATGTGTAAGGAATAATTGATGATGGGCCGTTGAATTCTTAGAAAATAATGTACACCTGAGGTGGTGATGCGACTACAAGATTTCTAATCTAATCTCTAATTCAACATTTCTAAGTATTTAACAAACCAAAGTCAATTATTCCACTTATACTGTTGTTGCCACACCTCAAGACATCAATCAGATTATACATTTCAAGGCATTTGTCTGGCTTTTATACTTTCTACGCTATTCTTTGTGTCATGGCCGCATCACCACCTCGGGTGTGCATTATTTTCTAATAATTCAACGGCCCCTCATCAATTATTCTTAACATTTAATCTGAACTGTGAGTTTCTAGGAATTTTTACCATTCAGTCAATTCCCAATGAAAAAATTAATAAATGAAAAATCAAGTCCCGCCCTAGATTATTATTATTATTATTATTATTATTATTATTATTTATTTTTTTTATTTTTTTATTATTATTTTCATTTATTGATTTATTTATTTATTTATTCACTGAACAATTTAACTGTTAGGAAAAAATCTCTTGTGAGCACTGTTTTACATTTAAAAGCCATGCAAATCATATTCAGATATTGTACTATATATATGTATACAATATCAGAGGGAATATAGAGGTAATTGAGCTATTTTCAACAGTGGAACACAAAAAGAGAAACTAAAATAAGAATAATACAAATAATGTAGAATGGGACTTTATTTATTTATTTATTTATTTTTTTAGATTGTCACAGGGATTCTTTTTTTATTGGAATGAAAGTGAATGGGGTCAAGTCAACAGTTGAAATTAAAGGAATAGTTAAAAAAAATACCCCATATATATATATATATATATATATATATATATATATATATATATATATATATATATATATATATATATATATATATATATATACGTTTATATACTTCACGTTTTTTCACTTTCATATATATATATATTCACCCTCATGTTTTCCATATCTGTCTGTCAGTCAGTCAGTCATACACTTTAATCCAGTGTATTTAGGTTCTATTTTGTGCGCATGTACTACTAGAGTCTGTGTGAATCACTGTGTGCATTAGGTCAGTTACAGACTCGGAGGGAAAGAGTGAAAAGCTTCTACTCCATGGCATGTTGGGTCACAGTGTGCTAGACTGAGTTTGACATTTCTGTGAGAAACAGACCTGGAGGACTTACGGGAGATGTGTGATGTAGAGCTGCTGGACAAAACACTGATCTAATTGCACTGTTTACACAAACAGTCTCTTCACTTTGGCTTGAATATGTTTCCGCACCATCACATAGCTAGATAAATGTTAATACCCATTACAGACATGAAGAGAAATAGTTTATCTGCTGCTAATGTCCTACAACGTTGGACTCATTCACCTCCACAGACACTGATCTACTTCCTGTAGTGCGATTAAGACAGATGGACTGTTTAAGACTAGAAATGGAGATGCTGTCGGGATGAAATCAGAGACACAAAAAGGAGTGTCAGTGGTTTTATGATAGGAGCACATTAAACATACCAAATTACATGTATCTATTAATTGGATGGTTTAGAGGCAACATGAGTTGATTTTTACTTGCATTGTACTTCCATAATATGATTTAATATATATAAAAAATCAGTTTTGGTGCAATTTTTCACTAAAGATATTGCAACATTTGGTACCTTGGAAATGCCTTAAAATCCAATTTAGACCCTGTGTTGAATTTGATTTGATTTGATTGATCAGACTCATATTTCAGTGTGGAAGTAGAATTAAAATGAATTGAAATTAAAGAAATCCATAAAAGAAAACAAGAATATTAAAGTTTGTAAATACAAACTTGTTTAAAATATCCATCCATCCATCCATCTGTTTATATATATTGGAATAAAGTGTATGGATGTTAGACAGATAGATAGATAGATAGATAGATAGATAGATAGATAGATAGATAGATAGATAGATAGATAGATAGATAGATAGATAGATAGATAGATAGATAGATAGATAGATAGATAGATAGATAGATAGATAGATATTTCCTGTAAATAAATATATCTATTTCCTGTAGATGCTTACATCTGAACAAAAAATTATCAAATTCTTCACACCTCTTCCAATAAAACCTCATTTTACACAGCAAGGCCAAGAACATGTGAGCAATTTAATGTTGACTTGAGCACCAGATCATATATAATATAACACTAGCATAACATGGGTTTCTCAGCCTCGCTTATAACTTCTCTCCAGCAGACCTTTCTTCATCCTCACCAGTTTGCCGTTTGATCTTTCATTTGCATGTCATTAACCACATTATAGGTTCTGACCAGAGCTCTCCTTCGCTCTCTGTCTCTCGCTGTCTCATACAAGCGAGCTACAGTGTTTTCCAGCACATCACTTTTGCTCCCTGGTGTGATAATTAATATTCATGTTTGTCCAGTGCCTCAAACGCTGCCTTCAGGCATTTACGAAATGATGATGAGTTGGACTGCGGAGCTTTCCATCGGCCCGCTTCTGTAGAGGAGAGGGAGGCGAATACCCTTGTGTGGAAGACAAACGTTTGTGCATTCAGAGAGAGAGCGAACCGGTGGATATGCTTGCAAATAATATTCCACACCGGTTCAGGAGATAGTGACAGGCACAGACTGAAAGAGCTCATGTTTGTCTCTTTACAGTGTGCACTTGTTCCTGTGTTTACAGCGTCATCTACATCTGCAGTGGCATTCCCTCTTAATAGCTCTTAACCTAAATGAATCTATCGCATTGCTTTTCTTACTGTGTTCCTGAGCATCTGAAGTGTGAACAGAAGCAGTTGTGGTAATCAGCGTTCTTAGTAAAATGCATCGCCACTCCCTCGCCTGTCTCTTTGGCCCTCCCTTTACTGATTTCCAGGCACCGTGAGCCTCCCCTGCCTGTCAAAGCTGTCAGATTCAACCTGCCGGTACGCAAGGAGCAGGAACACTCTGAAATGCCGAAAGTGGGGTTAATGCGTTCCTGGAGCCCAGATGACATCTTTTGCTGTCTTTGCTTAACTAAATTCCCCAACACACCGTTAGCGCTAAACAGATGTTAACATAACACCTCACCTAGATTTGCATTTCCTGAAGAAGACAGCAGCACTTCAAAGACAGACGAAGAACAGTGTTTAAGTTTTATGTTAGTTTTGGGTTTAAGCTTTGGTTCTGTGAATGTGAAATGCCACATCTGTGTCTTGCAAAACTCCCTCCCGCACACAGACTGTTGTTAATTGATGCTACTATAGGCTGATTAAGCATTGTTTGTAAGTGGGCAACTAAGCATTACCTAATTGATCTGATTCTTCTTTGACACACACTCATGCTGGGTTGTCTTTTTTTTATTTTTCTTTTTGAGGGACATTCCATAGCCAAAAGTTTTTTGTTTTGTTTTTTTTTTACAAAAATGTATGACTTTTCCAGTCCAATGTGGCATTATACAGAGTGACATAATACAGTAGTCTTATACAGAAAACTACCCAACACTCATTCTATGGCTTCTATTTGCAGTTTCTGACCGATACCAAGCCAGAAGATGCGATGTGTGCATGCGCCATGATAAGCCAGCTCTGGAATATGTCTTATCTCTTTCTGTACTAACTTACGATAAAGAGAACATACTTGGCAGCAATGTACAATGTGTACACAGACACATACGCTGTAAAGAGACTCGAGAGAGAAGCATCTGGGGTTCGTTACAAAACCCACAATCCTTAGGGGCCTTCTGTGGCTGTGTAAATACAACGCAAAGACTTCCATGACTCCTGACGCAGAAATAGCCCAGCTGTTTACTCCGAAAAGAATCTGTGTCAAGACCGTCGCCCACTGCACACGCAGCCATCTGGCAATGACACATGCACCGTTTCTTGATGACTCCACTTAGTCGCTTTTGTTTTGCTCCGTTCCGTTGTTCTTAATCACTCTTGCCTTCCAGAGCGCCTCGTTTTGTCTTGCGATTTTCAGTGGCTGGTTAGATCTTCGCTCCAGGTCTTTGTGACGCACTGGAGTATGTATGACTGATTCTAATCAGTCAAACTGTAGAGTACAAAGGCTTCATTTCCCACAGCAGATTGTTAGTTTGGGCTCAGGTCCCGGTGTGTTGAAGTCTGCTCCGATGTCTCTGTAGAGTCATGTGACAGACGCTGATGAGAGCCGCCACAGATCTGTGATGAATACTGCGAGACGTGGCTGCACTAGTAGGTTTCGACCTCTGCCTTCAGCTGGACTGGTGTTTGGAGAGTAAAACATCTGTGGCACTTTGGATTTGCCCTTGAGTTGAAGCGTCTATCATCTGTTCATGCGGAAGAACTGAAAACATGGCATGCGATGACATTGTCACTAGTGTCAAAGAGCTAAAGGACACGCTTCTCGAGTCGCTGCGCTGGTGCTAAAGGCTTGTCAGCAAATAATTCAGCATTTATTTGATCTTTTCTGTCAAGTTAAATCAGAGATGTTTGACTAATGGTTCACAGCACAAATCGTATGAAAACAACTATAACAGTTTTACTGAATCCAGCCGAAGGAGGATAGCAGGGTGTAGCTGGTCTGGCTGCTTTGGTTTGGTGGTTTTAGAGGGAGCTTGTCAGGTTAGGAGACCATCTGGTTGATCAGATAAACCAGCAAACCACCTCATATGTTTTCTTGAATTAAAACAAGATTTTTTTCATAATTATTATTCTTTTTTTCTTTTGCTAATAAGGCCATTGAGTCACTAGGGGATATGATACAAAAGTGAATGTTTGATGGATAAAAATATAGCCAAAATGGGTCAGGGAATACAAGTGGCACTGCAAGTGTTTTATTTGTATTTATTTATTTATTTTTAATAAATAAATTAATAAATTAATAAATAAATAAAACATTTAAATCTTGGAATCTTTTTTTGTTTGTTTAGAAAATATATATATTTTTTTCATTATTTAATACAATTATATTATATATAATAAATTGACTATCAAAATGCAAATAAACAACTTTATCACGCTTTTAAAATATAAAACAATGGCATTTGATCATTTTTTTATATTTCTTTGGCAAACAAAATGCCTCATAAAATCATCTAAATTAAAACTGATATAGTGTGATATTAAAATAAATAAAATCAGTGTTTTAAACTCTAGTATAACTGTCATTATTACTTTGAGTATGTTTTACTTGTACAATAGTTATATATTTCTGTCATGATTTCTTTATTAAGGCAAACTTTATTCTGGCGCTTGTAGTGAAGACTTTTTTTTTTTTTTTTGTGATTTAACATTAACAAACACTAGTGCGCAACCCTACTGTTTATATAATCATGCAAACTGTCAAATTCCATAACATTCCATGTTTTACACTAAGTTCCATGTGTTCAGTGTTTTTTGCATTGTGGAAATCATTAAAATCCCTCCAGTCCAAGTTGGAGAAGTAGCTTGTAGTTTGAGGCGTTCAGAGTTGTTTTGTGTGAAATCTCTAGCGTCGAAACCTTGAAATTAAATGAGTTCTCTCGTAAATAATCCCACACAGTGTGTGAGGGAGTGCACTACATTTGTTGCATTATTAAATAACTGCTTTACTCTTTACTCTTAATTACTGTACTATTGATTGCGCTATTATTACTGTCACATTCTGAGCTCAGCAAATGCCATGTAGACTAATTAATCAAGTAAGAAAGATTTAATATGCATTTGTTGTGAACAAGTTTAAAGATCAGCAAGGCAGGATTATGCACGTCTGAACTTCTGTTCCAGTTTTGAGACCGAGTTGGGAAGTTGTATTGGTATTTGGCTCCATGGATGTGGATCTACATAAAACTACGCCCTCTGGGACTTATGTTCCTTTGTGGGTAAAGATACGGATTAATCAAAGGCTATGAATTTTTATGTTTCTTTAATCTTGTACAGGGATGAGCAGCGGCTGGCGCTGATGAAGGTGTGGGGGGTGGGGGGGATGGGCCGAGAGCAGTGTTTTAAATAGTAGTCCATTTAGCAAAACTGTTCTGTCCTAATGTGCAAGTAATAGGAGACTCTTAATCTTGGTGAAAGATAAAAGAATGAATGAAGCCGTTTGTGAGGGTGAGATATTCTCCAAGATGGATTACTTAAAGCCATGGGTGGCCTCTGTGCTGTGTACCGTTTCTTTCGCTTTCAAATGTGTGGTGCTTCATGAATTTATCATGGAAATTAATATTCTACTTAGCTGTCCTTAGGAGTGCAGTGCAATTACTTTTAGATCTTTTAGGTTTAGGACTATTTGTATTTCGTGATGGAAAAACAAAAGCAAGTGAGATGCCTAAATAGACAAACCTCGTTAGTGAGTGATTAAAAAAGAAAAGAAAATAATAATAATAATAATAAATAAATAAATATGGATATTTTGACTATACACTGCATAAATATGCACAATTAAATTGAGCTATTTGTTAATGAAGTCTGTAAAATTTACATAGTATATATATATATATATATATATATATATATATATATATATATATATACAGTATATATATATATATATATATATATATATATATATATATATATATATATATATATATATATATATATATATAATTTGTTTTGTTTTTTGTAATCTAATATTAAATTAAGCTATCTTTTACTGATCGTTTCCAGTGTTTATTTCACTCACCATCTTGGATAGACTATATATGTGTACGCTCTAATACGCATGCACAAATTTTGGGTGACATTTTCCATTTTTAATAAGTTATTTTTTGTATGTATTTTTTGTATTTTTGTATGTACTTTCTTTATTTTAAAGGAACTATCAGTTTATTAAGTATATTTTTCTTACTAAATCCATCTTGGATGGACTTTGTTGCTAAGCATATCAAAATGTTCTTTTGATTATTATTATTAAGTTAAAAGTATTTTAATTTTAGATTTAGTCATTTTAATACTTACAATTGTTTTGTGCAATTATTTGGCAAGACAACATTTCTAATATTTTACACCTAATATTTAATTTAAGTTTCAGTTAAATATTTTTTAATATTTATATATAACTACACTGCTTAAACGATTTTGGAGTTGGCCGTTTCAGTGTATTATTTTTGCACAGAAAACATTCAGCCAGGATAATTTGATACTAAAGAGGCCTACAGTTATATGGCAATATCTGACATTTCTGCTTTTACTACCTGTGCTGAAAAATTCACTGTCAGGCAAAACTCTCAGTGTCACCGCACAACCTTTACGTCCTCCATTACGACTCGTCTTCAATTCCAGGTAGTTTTATTTTTTGATAATCACAGCCCGCTGTGTTTTATTGCACTTGTGTTCTGGCGTTTCTCCAGAACAACTGACTCTAGCAGACAGATAATTCATTCAACAGGATAATTCATTTTCCCCCTCGTTTTGGAATAATAGTGTACCTGAGTCGAGGTCACCGGCGCACAGACCTATCATGGCAATGTTTCAGTCTGTGCCCAGGGTCTCAGATAATAAGCTCTGGCTAGTTGCCTTGTCTTTTAGCGGGGAAGTTAATTGAAAATAACATTTATATTCAGGGATGGAATCGCTCTGGATTCCTAACTGAATTTAATGAAACCGCATTGCAAGATGGTTCATTGGCAAACTAAATGTACTTAATATAATTGGAGCATTTAACAATTGAATTAAATAAACATTTGTGCATTTAGTTTGTACTTAACTCTCAGCATTAGATTACTAAAACGTCTGGATAAAGCTTAAATGGTCACCCTTACTTGATGTTTCCCACAAAATAAAACACAAAAATATATTTTATTTTATTTATTTATTTTTTTCCCATTCATTTCCATTCATCATTCACATCTGCAAAATATTTTATGTAGTGCATGACTACTCTAATGGGTCATTTATGGTATTTTTTGTTTCTTTTTTGAGACTGATACACTAAGAACTGCATTGTATAGAAAACAGGTATTATATGTTTAGCATAATTTCTGCCATTTGTCTTTACTTTAAAGGCCAGTTTTATCAAACAGGACAAATTAGCGCGAGAGAGGAATTCCAAAACAGAGCCGATGGGCTTGGAAATTTCTACGGGTGATTTACTAACAACACGCAAATCAACGAACACAGACACAACATCTCATTTACATATCGACCAACACAATATACCAGGCGCAGCGCAAATTAGCATTGTCACAAATAAAGAATAAAGAAATAAAAAAGCCAAAAAATTAAGGGTTGCAAGAAGTTTTGATAGACCTGGTATTGCGTGACTTCTAGTTGAGGGTCCAAGTCGGCTTTTATTACCTAAAAAGAAATTATAAATGTAATGGTAAATTATATGTTCGATTAATGTGTTCTTTTAGCATTCCAAACAAATAAATACGTATAAAAAAATCCTCTCCCTTCTACCACAGGCTTTCTGTTCTCTGTGGTGCCTCCTCCTAGCAACAACAATCACATTTATTTCAAGTGCAAAATAGTATAATACGTGATTTTTGGGGCCATTAAATAATGGAGCAAATACCAGGAATTTGACAAGTACAAATGCTTAATGTCTACACCTTATTATTTTTTTATTTTATATTTTTTTTTGCACTAATTTGTCATTGCGTTTCTCAAATAAATTCTGATGCTACTATTTTAAAGCCAAAAGAGGGTTTGGCTGGCGCAAGCTGTTAGTAAAACTGGCCCAACGTCTCCTGACTGTTGTTCTTCTGCTTCATCTGGCTGTGATTACACTGAAGAAAGACGAGAGAGGGGAGAGCTGTTGATGGTATCCACATGAGCTCGGCCCGTCTGGTGTAAAATCTCTAAATATTTTAGTCCGTTGTGTCACATGAGGCATGTTATCTACCACAGAGTTCCTCAGAGGAGACCCCAAATTGCCAGGTAGGCTTTATATGTTTGAAAAGCTCTTGTAGATATCATGGTATAAGGGGACAAATGCCAGTGTCAGGGCCACTACAAGACAGGTTTAGGATATAGTATTTTATCTGGAGAAGACCAAAATTGATGTTTAGACTAGTAAAAGCATAACAGTCATTTAGCCAATATATTTATCCACAAATACAGGGACAAACCTTCTTTCAAGCACCCTGAGATGAAATGTCTTTCTGGGAAAATTGTACTTGAGCAGTCTTTAATATCTCAACTGTTTCTCTTCGACAGAAATGAGAATGCATCAAAAAAATCACAATCAAAAAATATAACACAGAGCATTAAATCTACATAAGCAGTGAAAGACTGACCTTCATCTGGATTGGTCAAGGAGAAACCATAATAACTCTTTAACCCCTGCACCCATGCACAAAGTGTCAAAAGCACACCATGTAGGGTTAACCGGTGAAAGCGGACTTGAAGAGGTGTCATGCTGTTTGTGGTTGGAAGTCGGTGTATTTAAACGGTGAGTTCTGGTGGTTGGGTTTCAGTTGAAATGGTTGCGTGCGCTGTGATCTCTCAGGTTTCTTCTGAGGATGTAAATGAGTCTGATCTTTATTAAACTCTTCCACCCCACGGCGCCCGGCATGGTGCGCACACCAGTGCGTTCTGATGACTCTTTCACACAAACAGCCTAACCTCTCACATACGCACAGCGCGCAGAAACACAGGAAACTGCCGGCGAGGGAATGAAAATGAATCGGAGGCTTTGATGCACACCTCAAACAAACGCCTGACGTCAGTCAGCCAGAGACGACAGAAGGTATCAGTGTCACCCGTGGACTTAGCTCTCATGTTTTAGGTGACTGTCTTTAAAAGAAGACTAACTTCTGAAGACCCTGACTTTGCATATTGCATATATTACAGACTTGTGAATAAGATCTGCTCAGTATTAACCAGTACTGACTAGTGTAAAACACTCACTGACCCTAGTACTGAAAATATATAATTTAAAAAATATTATTGTACTCTCCCTGGATAATATGCCTTTCTAGAGAATGAATGAATGAATGAATTAAATAATTAATTAATGAAAAAAAAAGCATTAAAAAAAGAGCATTAAATACTTGCAAATACATTAAAAACTTTTAAGAAACATAAAAACATCATAAACAATAAAAAAAAATTAAAAATCATGTAATACTTTTCAAAAAGATTTAACAAATTCTGTCTGAGATTTTCTTTTAAATGTTATACATTTATTTAAAAAAATGCTTTTTTTGATCACAAATACCATGAAATAGTATTGCAATTCAAAAGGAATGTTTCTGCATTGATATATTTAAAATCAATAATAATAGTAATTAATAGTAATTAATAGTAATTAAATCATTTAATAATAATAATAATAATAATAATAATAATAATAATAATAATAATAATAATAATAATGTATTACTGTAATGTAAAATTATTCTAATATGTTTTTTTTTTTTTTTTTTTTTTTTTTTTTTTTTTTTTATTGTTGATTTATTGTTATTGTTGGCATCCTGTAGGAGCATATTCACATTCTATACAGTATTTGTATATTGTTATGCATACTTTATTTTTAGTCTCTTGTCATCACATACTTTGTGTCTGTACTGTCATGTTTTATGATCCGAGTCTCATTATAAGCATCTCAGTGCCAGTGAATCCTGTGCACGCTGTGCAAATGATGAATAAACAACTTGACATGAACTAGAAACATGTTTTGGAGATGTTTGACATTTGATTGCAGACTTTCATTACTTGTCACATTTGAGCACAATTTGAGAAGAATCTGGCATTACCAAAATCATACTAAAATCAGAAAGTGCTCTCAGTGTAATCTGTGTTTTCTTGGAGAAACACCTGTGAAAACAAAACGCCTCATTTGCTTTTCTTTCTCCAGTTTTCTCCAACATAATTTTTCTTTGTCTCAGATATTTCCCATAAACACTTATTATTTTCAGTAAAGCACAATAAAATAAATGGGAATACTGTCAGGCAAGTCAGGCAATTTGATCCTGGAAGGTTTTAATAAGAAATGTGGAAGTTAAATGAAAATTGCAATCGTAGCACTATGGTGCAAATATGTATCATGTATGTTGCTGGTGCTTCTAGTTATGTTGTTCTCTAGTCATCGATTATCTTCGCTTTTTTTTCCTTAACTTTTTTTTTTCCTTTTTTCCTTTTTTCCTTAACCTTTTTGTCACTAAATGTCAAAGTAAATAACTTCCTGCCTGCTTATTTTTTTCTATTGTCTATTATTGTTTTTTCTAAGACATGTTAGTAGAAATATATAAGAAAAAGTTGCTACCCTCATGCATGTTGCTCCATTGAATCTCCAGAGCATTGGGAGAGCAAGCTTTGAGCATTAAATTTTTCCTTTGGGCAGCTTATGGCTATCTCTCATTCCTCTGTATTTAGTCTGAAGTAATTTCCTGTAATATTATCCCACCCTGCTTATCTGTTAGCAGCGGTCCTCCGAAGAGCATATAAGGTGTCTGTCATAACACTGCATGCAGATGTTGCCACATTTACCCAACACAAACAGACAAATTCATTTACGCCTTTCAGCTACGGATGAGCGCCGCACCTAATTATTGCACGAGGCTAGCAGCAGGCTCCAGAAATCTGTTTAGCACATGCTAATGCCAGGGGTTGAGGTGCTACCACACACAGTAGAGGATATCTGAGAGGTGATACCGGATCCGTCAGCTATAATACCTGCTCTTAATGTCACAGACGATGAAAAGTGACAGAAATGATATGCCAGTGCTCTCATCTGATTGAGGTTAAGGGGAACACGGTGTATGAAGTAAAATGATATACAATTAATGCAATTTCCTTTTTGTGTGTTCTCTTACATGCCCCATATTTTGTGCAACTGCATCAACAGGTAAGAAGATATTTTTCTTCTTCATTTATTTTTTTCAGCTTTACACACCAAATATCAGTTGTCAAACAGTACTTCCAATACGATTCTGATTCAATTTTATTTATTGAATTGTATTATTTTGTTTTATTTTATTTAATTTTATATGTATTTTAATGTATTAGGATCAGACAATATTTGGCCGAGATACAACTATTTTGCCTTTGAAGTTGTCTAAATGAATTCTTAGCTATACATATTGCTAATCAAAAATTAGTTTTTATATATTTATGGCAGGAAATTTACAAAATATCTTAATGGAACATGATCTTTACTTAATATCCTAATGATTTTTGGCATTAAAAAAAAAAAAGAAAAAAAAAAAGATCATTTTGACTCATACAATGTTTTTTTTTTTGACAATTGCTAAAAACATACCCCAGCGACTTAGGACTGGTTTTGTGGTCCAGGGTCACACACATAATTAATATGTTATGGTTCATTTTTTTTTATTTCATATGTCCAATCTGAGCCGATGCAATCCATAATCCAGACCACTGACTCCTATGATTGATTTATTCAGATTCTGCACTTGCTTTGAATTCCTAATTAGTGGCACATGAATCAAGTGATTAGCTTACATGTTATGTTCACCATGTTCAACAGGTTGTTCGTTTCTCAAAAGCTCCTACATATCAGGATAAAAAGTGCTGTCGTCCCTCTTAACAGATGAGTTGTTTATATGTACGTTGGTGTTTTCCATGATGAAAGATGTCTGGCATCACCTGTCAGGGTGGAATTTGCGATTTCTGTTGTTTACATGCTGGGCTTTAGACGTGTCAGGTTTGATTGGCCATCCGCTACACGTCCTGTTTAACATTTCTCTCACTGAATTAAAAAGCTACTTGATATTTTCCCCGGCGTCGCCTCCACAGGGTATTTAGCAACTCCATCGTAGAGAGTATAATCTGTCATCGCCAAAGAAAAGGTTTTCCGTGCCTTTTTGTCTGTGGAAGCGCTTGACACAGTGGATGGGAGAGGAGATCAATGAGCTGTCAGTCATCACGCAATGGGCTTGTCATTTTCGATATGATGGGCATGAAAGCAGGTGGGCAGATGGAAGCTGCTTTGTTTCTCGATGATCGCCTCGAGGTGGTTTAAATCTCCAGCCTCTTGTAGTGGTGGACACTAGATGAAGGGGAGAATTAGACAAGACTTTAACTAATTAACTAGCGCAGCCCTTTTCTCTGTAGAGTTTTGAGTTCTTTGTACAAACCCTTGACATTCGTGGGATAGTGGGCTTGTCTTCTTTATCTAATGACTTTCCCAGGGACCTTGAGTGCAGGTCTTTAAACAAACACAATTAGACGTGTCAAAGCACCAGCTCTCGTTAACGCTCAGCAATTTACCACTAATTACTAGCGTGTTTTTAACCATAGTTTGATATGTACCCTGTGCACGCAGTTCGCAGGCCTCTGCACTGTCCTGTTAAATGCTTTCTTGACCCTGTTCGTCAAATGATGGTTTGCAGGTGATTGATGAAGCAATAGCCAAAATCAATTAAATTGGTTGTAATTCTGTAAGGTATGTAGTCGTAACACAGATTTAGATGTCATTAGCAGCCCTTGAAAAAATCTAAAAAATAAAAATGAAATGCTAGTAAATTTTACAAATAATTAATAGAAAGTGGGATGCAATGTATTTATTGAAATGTGATATTTTGAAGTAGGTAGAAAGACTCAAACTTGTAAAAGGTACTGCAATAATGTTTCATTTACAACACAAAAAAAAATAATAAAAAAAATAATTTTTATTATATTTAGAAGAACAGTTCTTGTTCTGACTATGATTCCACTTCTAATTCTTAATACTTTTAAGGAGACCTAAATTTTAACACTAAACAGTAATATTTTGGTTAAAATGTATCTGTTAATTAAATGTATAACTGTACTGGCAGAAGAATACATACCTTACAAATGGAATTAGCATTTTTTTTTTTTTTTTTTTTTTACTTACCATACAAAGTAAAAAACACAATTATTTTAAAAAAATAATTACAAATTAAATCAGTTAGTAACATATTGAATCAAATGTGAAACTTTGAGTAAATAAGAAATACATAGTTTTCTTGTAAAATATACTCAAAATATTTGACATGTTTATTTTCAACTTAAAAAAATAATAAAGGTGTATTTAGAAAAAAAATGACTAAAATTGCACGTCTTAATTATAGAATCCTGATGATAATTCAACTTATAATCCTTAATACTTTAAAGGATGCACCAAATGTAATACTAAATGCAAACAATACTATTTTATTCTAGTATTTTTGTTATTGGTGGAAGAATGCAGACCTTACAGAATTTCAATTGAAATTGTTTCCAAAACCAGTGCATTCAGAATTTCTGAATAAACCTGTTTCTGTTTTACAACCCTCCAAACTTGTTAGTAGGAGGCATAATCAAATTAGCCAAACCATATATTAAATAAATGTGGAGCTTTGTAGAAATCTGTGCCTTCTGCTGATGCAGCTTTATCTTATGCTTGTTTACCAGTTACCGGTTTTAACTATTTTAAGCATTTAAAAATAAAATATACAATTACTAAGGATGTGGATTAAGACCTATAATGTTGGCTAAAGTTGTTGATGCATTTGCGAGGAGCAAATTTCACATCCAGAGGCTGTGGGCGATTTTGAGATACGGCCTAATCCTGTCATAATGCCACTTTGTCCCCTGACATCTGCACTTCTCCATCTCCCTAGGAGTTCCTCTCTTTCTTTGTCTGTCATCCCTTTCACCCCCCAACCTCTTCCCTTTAGGCAAGCGACCCACATCCAGCAATGCAATTAACCACTTTGATACGTTAAGTAATTACTTCATTTTTCATGTTAAAACGCACCTCATTTAGTGTGGCGCAGAGCAGCTGAGATGAAGAGAGTGGGAGAGATAGGTCAGTGGCGGTTTGAGGAGATTAGCACAAGACTCTCACTGTCTCTCATGGCTCGATGAATTCTCTCCAGAGAATGTGAGAAATGCAGCGGAGGAAGTGGGATGCCATTTTGACCTTGGCAGCCAGCTGCTAACATGCACCAGAGACTTCCCCTTGTTCCCCGCACGCAAATGTGGCCTTTTGCAAGGGGAGTACCTCAGAGTGCCTCCCTGGGCCTCCTCATGATTTTACCCCCCATTATTTAACGAGTCGCATGCCTGCCGGGCAAGTCAAATCTGTCACCCCCAGTGGAAGAGCGTCGTTTCGAAGTAAAAGAGTAAGTGTGTGTGTATGAATACGAGACTGTGTGTAGTCCTGTTTGGCTACGGAGACTTCGTACACGCTTTTAGTTGGCCTAAATATTTAAGTACCACTTGTGTTTGGACCGCAACTTGGAACAGGAAAGACTGGGATAGGGAGGTTAAATCCTTGGCAGAGTCGTTCTCAGTTCAGCTGAAGATTCATTCTCTTGATTTCCGTAATGTATTCTTCAGAGGTTTGTGCAGTAATTCAATTTGAGGTAATTGTAGCAGGAATCCATAATTAAAAGGATTAAAATGCAAGCCATTTATAGACGGCTAAAGAAAGGGAAAAAATCTTGTCCCTGTGATCCTCTGAATTTTTGTTTTGTTGAGGTGAATTCCTCATTTGTTTGGACACCACTGGTAATAAATAGGAAGAAAATAACATAAATCACATTTTCTTTCATATATATATATATATATATATATATATATATATAAATATATATATATATATATATATATATATATATATATATATATACACTAAGGTATATTCTTACCTTCATTCCATATAAGCATTAGCTCTGCCATACACTTTCCCAATACACTGTGAGCCGGACTAGAAACATTGCACAGGTGACACACACATTTCTCTCCTTCCAGATGAGTGGGATGTCAGTCATTTCTGGCTGTCTCTTGGTGGATCTGGTTTATTTTCTCCAGGGGAGTCCAGCTAACCTGTATACCCCCGTTCGCAGCCCCCCGTTCTGTAACATATGTCTGCAATGAGCGTTTCTGCCTGCTCTCCTGTGGCTATTTCCAGTTGGATGGAAGGTTGTCTGAGCTGGATGTTCTCTGAGTGTTTGTGTGTGTGAAACTCATTGTTTCTAAGCGCGCTCCCTCCGAGTATAAGGGCTCAGCCTCATCCGTGTGCCCCGGTGGTGTTCGGAAACGGGAAGAGAAAGAGAACGGACTGATTCATTGTAGAAATGACAGGAAGATGAAGAAAAGAGGGTGGGATATGTTTCGATGTCCTTGTCTCTCAGGATTTTCCATGGATATTTGTCTTGGTTTCCTTCTGTCAGAGATTTTTTTTTTTTTTTTTACTAGCTACGAGACACAATATAACATTTGTGCTGGACTCATTTATCTTAATTTATTCTTCATATTTTCTGTTCACAAACTGTTTTATGCACTCCAGCTGATTTCCTTCTCTGCAGTTACAAAAATGATGCATTGGTTCGTAGAAACAGTTAAAAATTAGGAGTGTGCATCAGTACCTGAGTACTCAGAAATGACAGCAATGATTCATCTTAGGATCATCTATCTATCCATCCATCCATCCATCCATCCATCCTTCCATCCACTCTTGAATCCAATCTTTTAATTTACACATTGTTCCATCCATCCATCTTCCATCCTTCCTTCTATGTATCCATCAATCCATGTTTTCACAAATCTATCCATGCAACCATACATCTATACATTTTTTCATCCATTTTCAATCTGTCAGTGACCATGGGATTTAATTGGCTGTAGTAAAGAACACAAGAATGACTTGAACATACATGCATTCTCAGAAAACCATGAAAAAAAAAAAAAAAGTCTTTGACAGCAGGCCTCTGACATCACTTTCCAGGAATGAAAGATAAAAGCTTCTATCTACAGCACGGTATGCCATTTGATTTATAAATTCATCAAACTCTATTTACCCATATGGTCTGTTATATTACTCAAAGCAGATGCTCAAGTAAAGCTTTTTTTTTTATCAATGTTTATGAAACATGTTAAACCAGTAAATGAAAATGAAACAAAAGCAATCAACGTATTTTGATTTACAGCTAAAATAATACATTGAAAGGTAGAAGAGAGAGCTTGTGTGGCTGATGTGGTTGCAGTGGTAGTTGTTGTTGTTGTTCCCGGCCACAGTTTTTGTTTTGTGTAAAGGACGAGAGACCCTCAGTGCTTTCTGCTTACGGATGCTACATCAGCACTCCTGCCAAACTGATGAGAGATGGGCTGATGTAGACGCAAAGACAGCCTGTACCTACCAATCAGACCATATCAGGAGATGCTGTCCCTACGGACAGACGCCCACGTACAGAAGCCTTCACAAAGCGTATTGGACGATGAAGAGAGCATGCTGGACTGTGTCCCTTAGTATGATTTCCTAAACACCAACAGTGGATGTTTCTTTATCCAGGCATGAAAAAAGAAAATGCTTTGGAAATGTATGACGCTGTGTATTTTTTATCACACCGTTTTATGATTTATTTATAATTTTCTTCACTGTCTTTCCCCAACAGAGCCATCGATGCCAAATCATTGCTCGGTTTCTCTAGCACATTCATTGCTCGTGTTTGTTATCCCAGAGCATCTTCAGTTATACTAAACACTGTCACAATATTTTGAGTGGCACTGGTTGGACTACAATAATTAGACAGATGGAGAAAACTACATAGTGTTCAGCTCTATTAATTAACTCTTGCTGCTTGCATGACTTATAGTAGACAAGAAGGCCGCTGTATTGTTGCTACTTAACGTGAGATAAAATAAAACTAAGCGTGTGTGGCAGACATCATAACTGATAAAGGTTTTTTTAGTGCTTCGAGCTTAGATATGTATTGCTGAGAGAGACCTGAAGGTTTCAGTTATATTTCAATCAAGTCTCAGTTTTTTTTTTAAGGCTCTAGTATGCTTTAGTAGAAATGCCATAACACATATTTTCTAAAATATATATTGCAAATCCAATTTGCATGCATCTAAGTGCAAAATAGCACAGATTTTTATTCAATTACTGTTGTGTATAAAAATTATGATTCTAAAAAAAAGAGTGCAAATGAATTGAAAACCATCAGTTACAAAAAAAAAAACAAAAAAAAAAAAAATCCATAAAAAGCCATGTTTTCATCTATCTATACTCTTCCCATATACTGTATCTGCTCTCAAGATTATGCACAGACACAAAATTAACCCTGTCAGATAAATACTGTAATCGACACACTCAACCAACATGATCACATTTGTAGTTTTTTATTATTTCTTTTTTTTCAGGAAGACATTAAGCAATCAAAGCGCCATACAGACATCCATCAGACGTAGTTGATTCATATCTTCGGGCGCATTGGATTGGATTTTTACAAGCAACTGCGTTTCTGCTCTTCTCAGTGCTAAAATCAGATATGTCAATAAAAACAATTTCTCAAGCACAGATTTTCCTTGTGTTAACGTCCTAGTTTCTCTGTATTGCTCTTTTAACGATGGCAATATAGTTGTACAGAATGGACACAATGAAAGAGAAGAAGTGTTTGAAGATAGAGAGAGAGATGGAGAGATAGAAAGAGAGAGCAGCGGTCCCTCAGGACTTGCTGGTCCAGCCTCTCTGATGCTCTTGTCAGCTGTAAAACCATTGGCCTGTTATCACCAGTTCTTTGGTTGCCAGGGGAGACCATGTTGCTACACTGGCAAAAGTTGTTAACATTGTGTTTTCCCATCACGTCGATGCGGTTAAGCACCACAGCTGAACCTAACCTTGAGTTAAGTAACAATATCAGTCTTTCTTCAGTCCCGTCTCCTCCCTTTCCCTCCGTCTCTTTTTGTTTTTATCTCTCTGGATCATAAAGCTTAAAAAAAAAAAAAAAAAAAACTTAACTTAAAGACAAGGCTCTGAATTTTTTTGATTCTCAATGGGCCTCTTTCATGAAAGCACAAGGAACCTATGTGTAAATCTTTGTTTAAATCGTTCCTGCCTAAATTGTTCTTTGTTTTTTTAATTAAATTGTTGCATCCCACAGGAAACTAAACCACAAATGTAATTTATTTAATATCTCAATTGTTTTCCTGTACATTAATTAGAGCAAATGGAAGGTAAATAGCCTGGAATCAAAACTCAAATACTTCTTATCAAATTCTTTGTATCAAACATTAGCAGAAACATGTTATGTCTCCTACGATTTTACAAATGTTTTACCTATATATTCTCAAATGAAAGATACAAAATGTGTCACTGGGCAGTACCTAATTCACCCCTAATGGGTGCATATTTGTGCTGTAAAATGATTTTATTAGTACCTAAAGGTACATATTATTACCTTTTTTGAAAGTGTATGTATTTCTCCCCGTGTATGAATGTTTGATTTGCTCATGTGGGTTATTCAATCTACTTAAAGTCTTTATTGATTCACGATTTGTGTCCGGAGAGGTGCTTCAGAGAGGTTAGATGTGGCAGCCGGTGGCCATTTTGGCTCAAACTAGGGACACATGTGCTGAAGAGCCAGAATGGTGGCTCTTTGCCTTTTAAAATCCTGTTTTGTCGATATTTCAGCCACCTTCGACACAAGAAAGAGAAGAAGCCATTTTCTGAAGAGTCTCAGCTGTTTGAGAGTCTGGCAAATAAGATAAAGGAATTAAGTGTGTTGGTGGACTCTGTGTGTCTGCAGATGTGTATAGATGGATAGGTAATTCAAAGTAAACTTTCAGTGTGACTGGTATGCTGTGTATGTGAGATTTGCATCAGCTAACAGCGCAGCTCATCACTGTACATACCCACAATCCACTTCATCCCCTGAGATTTGAATCACCCCATATGTTGCATACTGTCACGCAGACTCAAATTATTTATCATGAAACAGATGTCATTTTGCTCTTGAGTTTGAATTGTTAGTGTTTGTTTTTGAACTCATGAAACAGAGTTTGTTTTGAATTTGTCACTTATGTCCTAGAACACCAACAGCAACAACAGAACATGACAGTCCTCCTTTTTTAAAGACATTACAGACTTTTTATTTTTTCATTGCTAGTTTATTGTTGTTAATCAAAATCAATCATTGTTGCATCGAAACGCAAAAGCAAAGTTATGATTCATAATGATAGTCTTTGAGTTTGAAATTTAAAGATATTGCAAATACATTTTTAATCTGCTTTGTTATTTTCGTAATCAAAATAAATCATAATCATTTTATGAGAGACATTGTAAAATAAATAATTTCACATATTTTTCATTATTTACTGATTCTCTTGTTGTTCTGAACACGTCTTATTTGCTACTTTATAGTTTCAAAATTCCAATAAAACAAAAAAGACGACTGTCCGAATAAAGTGTATACCAGACCTCTTATTTTTAAGGGTCCTGCCCAAGTGATAAACTGTTGTACCCGAGGGTACACGTTTTGCAATTTTTTTTCTTTTTTCAAAACTGTATGAAAAAAAAATCACTTTTATGTTCCATACAAGAAAGTTATGGAGTTTTAGAGTGACATGAGGGTGAGTAAATGATGACAGAGTTTCATTTTTGGGAGAACTGTCCCTTCAGGTCCTTATTCACTTAATTTACACTTTTCCCTCCAGAGTAATTCTCAAACACAGTATCATCCGTGTTTGTTTGCCTCCTTCAGACCCATTGCACAACTGACGTCATGCTTCCCTCTCGTCTGTTTGCGATCCAGTCAGACTGGAATTGCGGAACAGACTGTGTCATTACATTGCTTTTTTGTTTGCTGTAAAATATTAAGCAGGACTGATGTCCGTGAAAGCCTGCCAGGAGCTGGAGCTGCACACATTTCAGAGATACAGACTGCTGTTTGCTGTCAGCATTGATCAGCTGGATGAGTGGGAATGGCCAAATGTGGACAGTGATAGCCCTGCTGGTCTCACGTGTGATTTGATACAGTAGTAGCAGGTAATGGGCACCTTTGCTGGAAGCAAACGTGTAGGACGTTACCATCATGAACGATCAGCAGTGAAAGCAGACACTTATTTTGAAGCACCTCCATATAAGTAGATCGCAGTCCATGTATTGAAATCAATCTGAGAATAGGCACTCTATATACTTCCTACTCCCTGTATTGTGAAGAATGTTTTCGTTCATCAAAATGTAAATGTAATAATCTGGCACTGTTTGTTTAAGAAACATACACTTTTTGCAATCCAGATATTTCTCGATTGACTATTTTTGACTCTCACTTTGATGTTTTAACATTTCCAAAATAAACTCTGTTACAAGTTTACCTTGCCTTTAAACTCATCTGAAGGTTAACAAGATCAAATCAAAGGTTTTGTAGTTTTGGGTTTACTGTCCTTGATTTTCCTTTTACTTGTAATGGATTAAAATATAATTTGGGGGGGAAATCAGGCCAGACTCGCTGTTGATTTGTTGTTTATCTACTTACTCAAGCATTTTTTGTCTGTTTTTTTGCTGATATCATTCTGAAGAAAGAACGAGCAAATGCCCTGTGAGCATTCTGGTGCTTATTAGCAGTCCCTGAGCTGCTGCTAGCAGCCTTGGTCAATTTTGTATGCTGTCAAGAGCTTTTCTTTGAGGAGACAAGCCGTACCTGAAGTACTCTTTTATGTGGACACAGCTGAAAGTACAGGGTAAAGCCGCAAACCCCAGAGCAAAAGTAGGAGTCCAACCAATAAGATGACCTGTTGTTAGTATTTGATGTGTGTATGTGGATGTTAGCGCGCCTGTATCAGCTCCCCATCCATCTGTGATAAGACAATCAAAAGTCTATCTTACTTTTTTTCAGACAGCTGTATCTAAGTACTGAGATTAGGGAATGCTGCACTCTTTGCCACTATTGTTTTATTGAGAGATAGGACGGGGACACATTGGAAATGACCACCGGAGACCATTTTTAAACTGGTGCAAGCTGGTTTATTCCGGTTTTGGTATATATATTTTACTGTTCAACAGTGTTTTTTTTTTTTTTTGTTGTTTTTTTTTAAGAAAAATTTATTTTATTTTTAAGATCATTAGAAACTAATTCAAGTGCCTCCAATTTTTTTGACTAGAACACAATATTGCAATATTTAGATTTTTTTTTTTTTTTTTTTTTTTTTTTGTAAACTGTAAATTCATGTTTGCACTTATTCCTGATCACTAGTATAGTCTTGCTAAACATATGACATCTCTAACTTATGACTAGAACATGACAACTGTGAGTTCACTCAGACTAATTGTGGATGTATTGAGCCACGCTGACATGATGTATAATTTTCGACATGGAAGGAGAGAAATGAAAGGAGGGCAGAAGACTGCCGTGTTGGGAAGCAGTTTGACAAAGTGTGACAATGATGGAAGCAGACTTCTCTCTTTGCTCTAGGCTTGCTGCGATAGAGGATAGCAGGTTGTTTGCACGTTCCGCGTGGTGCTGACAGGGATTATCGAGGGGAGAGACGGAGGACGATTGCAAAGAGCTGTTCTTGCAATTCAACTCGCTGCAGCGTGTTTTCTTCTCTCTGGCACATCCTGAGCACTGCGCTGACACCAAAATAGACCGTGGAGTTGTGGATGTTCACGCAGAGGTGGGCATTTGACATGAACACGTATAGACCGGGCCGAGCTTTTACACTGAACAGCGATCGACTGAAAATTTGACACCGTGTTCCTGGAAGGACCTTTAGCCCTCAGCATGAATTCATTGTAGGCAGTGGAAAGCATGCGTGATGCTAATGTGAATATTCCAGTGACCTGCCTTTCCCGGGCAGCACTAATAGCGTGATGTAGCTTTGGGTCACGCTTTTTCCTGGCTCTGACGAATACACCAGAATGATTACAGTTCAGGCCATAGATCAGTGTCAAACTCGTTTTAGGTTCAGGGTCCGATTGGACAAAATGTCACCTTACACTCCTAAAATTGCTACCAAAAGGTTTTTTTTACAGCTATGCCATTAATGAACTAGATTTGGTTTCCCAAAGGAAATTTTCTATGTACAGTTTATAAAAGAGACATGTTTGCTTAGTATAAATACTAGGGCTGTCAAAATAACGCATTCATTTTGATTAATTCATGTGAGAAAAAATAATGCGTAAAAAAAAAAAAAATATTGCGGATTAATCCATCCCGTGTTGACCTTTGAACCTGTAGCCGTTATAGCTACCATTTGACTGTAAAATGAAGGAGGGAGATGAGAACGCGATGGCGCTGCCTGGATCATTGATTGGAACATTTACTTATAAAAAACTGCCTGATGGAAGTGTTGATAAAAATGAACTCATCTGCAATGTCTGCAGCAAGGAATTTGCATATCACCGGAGTTCGTCCACTCTAAAGTACCACATCAATGCAAAGCATCCAGGAGTTAACGTTAATCCAGAGGTATGACCTAGCACATCCCATGATACCAACTCTAGCAGTCAACGTCATCTTCAAGATGCCTTGTTTGTGCAGTGAAAAAAAATCTTCTTCCTGAAGCACTTTTACATTTATTTTCTTAGCATATTGGGTCATATTGTTGATTGTTATGGCCATTGTTTGAACAATGAAAATAATAATAAAAGAGTTTCACTATTATACATTTATTCATTTGAATTTAAATATGTTATACTTTCACAGGAAAAAATAATGTATGTGATTAATTTAGATTAATTAATCACAGAGTATGTAATTAATTAATTAACATCGATTGACAGCTCTAACAAATACCTTTTTAACCTGTTAACTGTCACTCACGTTTTTGAAGATAGACTTGAATGTGCATGATACAAACCTACATTTTTATAATTCATGACTGAAAACATTTTGTAACATGATTTTGATGTACCATTTACATGGTAATGCAATGTCTGATTTTAAAATGGGTTTTGAAGGATGAATTTTGAGATTTTATGTTTTCAAGTGATATATAACTTCTGATGATTTCTAAAAAGTGATAGGGAAAAAGGCAACGAGGAAGTCTTATTTTTAAACAAAGGTCAAAGCTCCTTTTGTAATGTAGATTTCTGAGGGTGCACTCTTGTCATAAATTCATCTATTACTTTTCCTACATATTTTTTAACAAAAAATATTGGTAAAATATATATTTGGGAGTCTTAGACCTTTCCAACGATATATAGTTTGTCAAGATTAGATTAGATTTGATTGTAATATAGTATAGTCAACGTAGGTGTCCCGTATACGGGACGGGGTGACATTTAACAGGTTAAAAATCAAATTTAAAGGGTACATGACATACACAGTTTCACCTAATCTCATGTTAATCTCGAGTACCTATAGAGTATTACTGCATCCTTCATATATCCAAAAAGTATTTAGTTTTATCATATTTATATATAAAAAAAAAAAAAAATGTTTTTTTCCGATTCTTTCCGGAAAAAGACGAGCTCCAGGAGGCATGCTGTTTCGTGTTGTTTCCGTGAACATATATTCACTTATGTGCTGATTTCCAACAAAAGACAGAAATCTGATGCAATTGTACTTACATGAATGGGGTGTTTTATCACAGGGACGGCTCCATGTTTTAACAGCAAACGATGTGCAAATCCAGCATCGAATTGGACCTTGTTTCTAAAACGTTCGTCACTCAAATAACCAGAACACACAAATGCACTTGATACACTCCGTTGCTGCTCCAGAAAAACAAACTGCATCTCCTGTTCATGTAACGCTGGGTTCTTGGGGAAGCTGAACACGGTAAACTTTCCCTCACATCCAAAAATGCATTTATTTAGAGACATTCTCAAACAAATCCAATGCATCGCTGCCCTGCCGACGATTTTGAAGCGAGTTGATGTGCGCGGTCTCACTCTCCTCTGGTCAACGTGTGTGTGCGGGCTCGCTTTTCTGAGAGAAAATTCTCATATAAGGACTTCCGTTCTCGTCTACGTCATTAGATCCAAGACAGAAAAAAAAACAGCCGAAACTTGTACCAACCTGGAAGTAAGATTTTCAGCACAGAAATTCTCAGTCATTCTTCTATTTTTTTTTTAAACTTTGGCCATGTTTAGCACGAGAATCCATCTCTTTAACACTGTGAACAACTCATATACAAAACACCATTGTACCCCCCTTTAAGAGATTTTGAAAGAAAACCGGGAGGCTTGTGACTGTACCATAGACAGCCAAGTAAATTACACTGTCAAGGTCCAGAAAAGTATGAAACAAATCGCCAGAATAGTCCAACTGCCATCAGTGGTTTAACTGTAACATTATGAAGTGAGAAGAATACTTTTTGTATGCAAAAGAATACATAAAATAAATAAAAAAAATATATATTAAAAAATTTGATTAATTTGCTCCATTACTGAAGGTTTAAAGCTCCAGGATGAACTTCATGCTACTTTAATAACCAATACTGGGGTAAAACAGTAGAGAACATATAGAATTTACTGATTTAATTCACCTGAGGCTTTTAGATACATACGAAATTGCTAATTTGCAACTATTAACCAAAGAATAACATTCTTCAAAGAAAACCACTCCGTGCTCTTGGCTGGATGACTTTAGCTTTAATAAATCATCTAAGTTGAATATTAACACACAGTTCGACCTAAAAATTCATCTGCAAGTTTAATTACAGACCAGCTTTTTATGTATCCAACAGCACCGAATCAGTATTAATGTATAATATCTAATAATCACTAAGTGGAGACTGTAAATAGTAATGGAGTTATAATGTTATTCCTCTTTTGCCTGTGTGTATACCTTGTATTACTGACTTAAGTGGTTTGCACAATCTTCAAAGTGGACTTGGGAATGGTTTGCTCTGGGAGCACAGATCCAATTTTAGCTGATAAGCGTGACTTCACCGACATACCAAACACCAAATGCTGCACATAATTAAAAGCAAGAGACCACCACTCTAAGATTGGAGCAGAGGTTTTGTGATTAGCTAAAAATTTAACAATTATCAACACACTGTTATGAGGACTGTTTTATAGTATAGTTTAGTTTTAAAATTGTACCTCAGATCATACTGTGGGCTGGATTGGACTCCTCCAATGACCGAATTATTTAAATTAAATTAAATTAAATTAAATTAAATTAAATTAAATTAAATTAAATTAAATTAAATTAAATTAAATTAAATTAAAGTTTATTTGTATAGCACATTTTTACGATATAAATGATTGCAAAGAAACTTTACAGAAAATTCAGTTTCTACAATATGTAGTAGGAGCTTATCATTGGTCACTGTCAGTTTATGTGCATATGACAGAAATTTTCAGAAAAAAAATAATACAAGACATAGTCAACCAGACGATGGACACTATTAACAGCAATTATTATATGATGGAATCACACTTGTAGCAATATAATTTGTAGTTCTGTATGTTGTTTCAGGGTTAGCATCATCTGAGGTCCTCTGAGGGGTTGGCATCATCTCTTCTCAGGTGCTCTGGATCCAGTCGAGAGCTTGTGTAATTCCTAGTTACCATTGCAATAGTCCAGTCTAGAGGTCATGAATGCATGAACTAGCTTTTCTGCATCAGAAACAGGTAATATGTTTCGTAGCTTGGCAATGTTTCTAAAATGGAAGAATGATGTTTTTGTAACATGGGAAATATGTTTTTCAAAAGACAAGTTGATGTATAATATAACACCCAGATTTTTTACTGTAGAGGAAGTAACAGTACATCCGTCTAGTTCGGAGATAGGCAAGTTCGGTCCTAGAGACCCACAGACCTACAGATTTCAGCTTCAACCCTAATCAAACACACCTGAACAAGCTCATCAATGTCTTCAGGATTACTAAACTACAGGCAGGTGAGTTTTATTTTATTTTTATTTTTTTTCATGGTTGAAGCTGAACTGTGCTGGACTGCGGCTCTCTAGGACCAAACTTGCCTACCACTGGTCTAGTTGCAAACTGTAAACTATGAGATTCTGTGCACTGTTTTTTTGGTCCAATAAGTTATATCTCTGTCTTATCCGAATTTAATAATAGGAAAATTATTGGTCATCCAATCTTTTACATTTTTTAACACACTGTTAGCTTAAATAATATTGATGTTTCATCTGGTCTCGTTGAGATATATGGTTGAGTATCATCAGCTTAACAGTGGAAACTAATAAAGTATTTTCTAATAATATTAGGAAGGGGCAACATGTATATTGAAAATAGCAGAGGACCTAGGGCAGATCCTTGTGGCAGTCCATATTTTACTGGTGATAAATTAGATGACTCCCCATTTAAATAAACAAAATGGTAGCGATCGGACAGGTAGGATCTAAAACATCTTAAAGCCTAGCCTTAAATACCTGTATAGTTTTGTAATCGATCTATGAGTATGTCATGATCTATGGTGTTGAATGCAGCACTATGATCAAATAAAACTAGCAATGAGAAGCCGCCTTGATCTGACGCAAGAAGCCAAGTAATTTGTAATTTTAACCCTCTGGGGTCGATCCCCACGTATAGACCTGTTGAAGTATTCGCTTCTTATAACCCCGAAAAGAACTTAAATTACACCATCACTTTTGATTGTACAGATAAGAGCAATACATCAATCGAATCTGTAAAGGGTCTACTTTTGTTTGATTCCACACATTATAACAACAAAACTTTGTGCATTTATAAAATAAAGAAAACAAACAAGGTGTACTGTCTGCAGCCTTTGTCTGCGGTGATCTTCATTAGAAATGGTGACAACGTGTACACGTGTACCCAACTATAATTTCTGACTAAATGTATAATCAAGTGAAACATTACGAAGTTTCATTTACATCATCTAAATGTTCTACTGTACTACTAGTATAAATGATCTTCAAAATAATGTTAATAATGTAGTTTATCATTTAGTTAATTTAAGAGTAAAATAAAATATGCACACGCGCAACTAAATGCTGTTATTTTGAACTTTCTATTCAAATGAAGAAGTACATACACAGTATGTATATATATATATATATATATATATATATATATATATATATATATATATATATATATATATATATAAACTGGGTTTGCTGTTACCTCTGGTCAATGTAATGCATTTTAGTTAAATGAAATTATTAATTTCTTTAAAGAAGAAAAATAAAATCTTTAAAACACCAATCTTTAATCAATATTTGACTGATGTCTGTCATCCACTGTTTGAGCGCATATTTTGTTTCATTTTATTTCTGTACTGCCAATTATTCTTTCATCATTTTTTTTTTTTTTTTTTTTGAGGAGCCACTGGCTCCCCGGCCTCCTCAAACAGAACGCCCTTGTTTTCCCCATCATAACAGCATTTCCAATCATGCCTCATTTGTCAGGTACCTGCTTGAAGTTTCAAACAACATTAGTTTGAGAGAAATTTGCAATTAAGGAATCTGAGCAGCGAGGGAGTGTTGCCGTGTGAATCAAACAGATGCCGAAATGTGCGATCGGTGGAGAATGTGAGCCGTGTCTCCACTCCTGGCTGTCAGAGACATGGCTGCCGTCCGCCGCTAAGACAAACTCAGCCTAATAATATTTAATCATAACAGCGCTCAGAGCAAAACAACAGCAATCCAATATTCCTCCGCTCTTTTCCTCTTCCGCGCACACTCGTTCTGTGTCAGGTGTGTCAGTTAGCAATAGATTAGAGCTGTGGGACTAGAATAATGTGGTTTAGCACATAATACGATTTCCTGGATTTTAGTGCAGATTACATATCTAGTCTGCATGACCACAGAAGAAGCCTTTAACACAGGTAATTCCATCAGCTTTCATCATGTTTAAAGACACTTTAGGGTTGTGAATTCCAATCGGGCAGACATGGGGCCACTAGGTCTAAACATTTTAAACATTTTTTTTTTTTTTTATTTAGGGGCCAGTTGCATAAAGAGTTGCATTGTGCCCTTATTATGCCATTTCTAGTATTGTCTTTCATGCATTGCTAATACTGTAAATCTTTAGTTATGCTTTATTATTGCCAATTATTGGGTCAAGTCTTTGTGTTAACTTTATTTCTTTCAGTTATATATATATATATATATATATATATATATATATATATATTTATATATATAATTTTTTTTTTTTTTTTTTTTTTTTTTTTTTTTTTTTACTTATTGGTGGCAGTCTTCATTGAATTGAGCTTATTATTATTATTATTATTATTATTATTATTATTATTATTATTATTATTTTAATGTAATATATTTGAAAAAATAAAAATAAATCACTCAAAAACTGAGACACAGAAGCTCAGATCAATGAGGCCTATGATTAAACAGTTCCAAAAAGAAATGAAAACCTGTGCTAAATGAAATAAATCTGTATGCTCAACTCTTAAAATTGGATAAAACCATCCAATCAGATTTCAGCTTGTGTTTTGTATGCGTATGATGGTTTGTGAGTGGGCCGTGGGTGGGACGTCTGAGGCTGAGACTACTTTCTGCATAACAATAGCAGAGTTTCATAAACATTTTCTTGGATCTTTGAGCTGTACCCCATTTCACACTCTTTTCTGTCCTTGCCAACTCGCCTACGTATTAGACTGGTGTTAATTCCCTGGATGGGAAATTTTAAAGCCGGGCTCATGCAGTAATTGCAGTTCCTGATAATCTATAAATCATAGCTGTGAGGTCATCTCATAAACTCTTATCGGCCAGAGATTAAGGAATACTCACATTTGCACCCCTCCTTCTTCCGTTCATCTCATTTTGAGGAATACTAGCCGCTGAAAAAGATTGATTATGCTTTCTTCACAACAACGCATTAGCTCTTAAGATGTAATTTCATCGCGTCCAAATGACGGCAGGGTTATTTGCAACAGAGAGGAGTTATCACACCAAGACTAGAAGATAAAACGGTTAAATGACAATAATAAAAAAAAAAATAATAAAAAAAACATCACTACAGTTATTAAAGCCTTTAAAAGACCCTCTGAAGTCTTTTTTACATGTTCAGATATTTAAAGCCAACATGAAAGTGTTTTTTTTCCAAATGCATTTTTATAGAGGAGATATTTGGTGACATCAGTCAGAAAGTAAAGTTGCATAATTATTTAAAAGATTCTGATTGATCCCACTCACATAACTCAGATTAAGAATGGCATCTTGTTAATGGAAGGTAAATATGGCCAGTTATGATTTCATGTTGCCTTGACACTCTGAAGTGTATAAAACAGTATTTTAGATGTAGTGTAGAGGCTCTTCATGCCACATCATTGCAACATTTGGTTGGGAGGCAGACAGATCATCAACTCGATCCCTCACACAGACAATTTAACGCTTGACTGCCCTCTGAGTTGAGACACATTGGTCTGACTAACAAGCTGGCAGCTCTGTGGCAAAGAACATGACACTGATGATGACTATGCAGGGATCTTTTGTTCTCTTTAAAGCATGATGACATTTCCAGCATTCAGCAAGAGGGATGTTGTCAGGAGCACAATGTTCCTTGTATATTTTTCATTTGTTTCCCTTGTTTGATAAGATTTAATCCCCATGTTTCTTTAGGGTTTAGAGAGACAACAAGCCCCTTTAATAGCTCAAAATACATAATTAACATTGGAGTATTATTTTGATACTAAATAACGTTTTCCCAGACTTGATTTATTTTGTAAATATATACATATACATATATTAGATATATTAATTACATTATATATATATATATATATATATATATATATATATATATATATATATATATATATATATATATATATATATATATATATATATATATGTATATATATGCCTTTAAAAAAAATCTGATTGTTGTAAAACTGAGCCACTTAATTTCTTATGTCTAAGTTTTATTATATTTGAATTAATTTTGTGTCTTTTTTCCATATTTTATATTGTGTTTTGTTTCCAAATTTCATCCAATATACTAGTTTTGCCATTGTTTTGGAATGTGTCAAAACTTTATAAAATTTGAGTTAAAAAAGGATGGTTAAAGCTTCAGTTATCTGTAAAATGGAGAAATATTAAAATAATTGTATTATTTTACCCCAAACATAAATACAGTAAAGTCATTCACTATTGAACGTGATGGTTAAAAGAAAAACAAATGAATAGTAAAGACAAAAGACAGTCAAACACATTCTCCTGTATAATCTTGCTACATGAATAAGTCTAGTTTTTACTCAAATGAAAGGTCTGCGATATTACCATACTGGTGCATAATTTTGGGTTTCGATGCATAAATTCATGCTGTCTATTGCCTGGAGATGGAGAGCAATGTTTCATACAAACAGCAGTTTTCTGCTTCAGAGTGTCTGCAATGAAAAAGAATCATGCATTGTTATTTTGTCCTTGAACGGAACAAAATGGTTTCTGTATAAATCTACAAAATGAGGCTTTTCTGCTCCGAATACATTTAGAGGAAAGGATTTTTGGGGTGTTTTATTGAACAGCAGCTAGCAGCTGTTGTATACATTGTCACAAGGATTATTATAATCATAATTCTGACATGAAGAACCTCACTCGTAGTCGTGGATTTAAAGTAGGGCTTCCACATATGTTAAAACATCGTATGTCTTGTATACCAAACTGCATGTAAATGAAATTTGATGTTGTCATGATAGTCACTTTATCTTGTTTTTTTCAGGCAGTGCATGGAAATCAACACAAGGCAACATTTAGTCAAAAATTTGTGTACGATTGCAATTTGTTTGTGAATACGTTTCACTGATTATTTACCACATTAAAAAAGCAAGCATTCACTTTTTAGAGACAGATTAGAAACCACCTGATGTGAGCAAAACTTTATATTCACAGCCATGGAAAACGATAACGATTACTATAAAGTTTTAATAATCATTTTCATTCTGTGAAGTCCACACCACCCACCATAGGCATGCTTATAAGCTACTACTTAATGAGAATTTGTCCTTAAAAAAAGTGTTACCTATATCTTATTATAATTATGGTTCTTGGTGTGAATAGGGCTTAACTCAGTCTTTGCTTGGCATCAATAGTGATAATTAAGGTCAAATACTATTTTATACAGGAGAAATGCAGTCTGCCTGGAATTCTCTTTTGCTGTGCATAGAACCGTTAAAGTCGGTCAGGAAATATCTTTGGGTAAAACAATACACATAGTGACCTTTCAGGTCATGCAAAAAAATTTAAATTGCAAGTGCATAGCGACTAAAGTGGAACCAATTTGCTTATGTGTGTGTGAATACTGTGGCATATAAAATTAACTTGTATATTTACATTGAGGACATGCATATCCACACTCCCACAGTGTGTTTCACTGAAAGAAAGTTGGCAGTGCTAATTAGAATATATGCTAATGTGAAAGGGTAGTTCAGCCAGAATTAAAATGTATCACTAGTTCCTCACCCATGCTGTTTTTTTTTTTTTTTTTCAAGGTTCATAATGATCACAGCTGTCATGTGACAAGAATGAAATAGACACTGTAAACAGGTCATAGATTTACTATTGTATAATTTCAGAAATCTTAAAATATAGTGCATGAGTCATTCAAACAACCTCTGTGTTTTATTAGCATTATTCATATATTTGTTTGTTTTTTGCATGCTTATTTTACCATGTTTACCATGGAACATGATGTCCTTTATTATTAGGGTGAACTATGCCTTTATTTGTAGTTGAGACTTGTCAAACTCTTGGTTCTGTCGTGTTATTGCACTCAGTAGATTGAAGTCAAGTATCATCTCTGCTATATCCTTTATAGTGGTTATTAAAGATGGTTAAATATTGCTTCCCTCAGGTAATGTGGATTAAATGATGTACTGTAGTGTGTGCAGGTACACTGCAAGCTGAAATTGCAATCGTTATGGAGTGTATGGGGGGAGGTAAGATGGAGAGCTCATGGTAATTACGCTGCTGAAATAACCAGATAGGGTTTTATTACCAAATTTCTCCAGGCGGCAGCTAATGATCAACATGGGAAAAAAAAAAAAAAGATCTGTTCCTCTCAGCTTCTTTTCTCACCATCTCATTCTCTAAAATGTAAACTGTCTGCTAACACGAATGGACCCTGGTTAAAGAGATGATTTTCCCATTTGAAAGTGTTCTCCGGCTACAGTGTTAAGTGTAAATGATGAGCAGGGGAAATGAAAAAATAAATGGCCCAAAAGCTATACTAATCAGCTTTTGTTCACTGTATCACAAGTAGTGACTACTGTCTGTGCTTGTGTTTGCAATGCTAGTAAATGTCTCAAATAGACAAACCCGTTTCCTGGCCGCAAGTGCTCCCCGTGTTTATGAGGTAACGACAGATACAGTGGTCGCTTTTGAGGATCAGCTAAACCACACTGGACTTACTTAAGTTTGCAAGGTTAGTTACACCAAACCATTTGATAGCAAGAAAACCAGATATTAAGGAACATTTAATTATAATTATTATTTTTTTTGTGTGTGTGTGCGTGTATTAATTACTTTTGGATGTATACCTAGTATATATCTTCATGTTAGCAAATGTGATATTGACTTCATACAAAAAGTTCAATAAACAAGATACTAATACTGTGTAGCTTATTATGGACATTTATTATAAGTAGTAGGTTTCTGTTCAGTATCACCAAAAAAAAAAAAAAAAAGTTTAAACCCAAATATCAGTTTAAAACCCATTAATCTTGAAGCATTATGCATGCATTTCTTATTGTAGAGTAAACGCATGCCTCGTGCCACCTCTTTCAGTCTGGATAAATATACTGTAGACTTTAGAAAACAATGGCCAAATGTATGTGTGATAAATTCTGTTGAATCAAAATCTCTTTTTAAAGCTATGCTTTTTGTTTCTATTTAATGATTTTCTCATTTACTATACTAAATTTCCAATTTCCCGTACTATAGTATCCATTTCAGATAAACCCAACCCTAAATTTCACGTAAAATGAAAATAAATTGATCCTTATATGTTAGCCAGACATCTTGTCCAAAATGAACCGAAAGTCTAAGTATATCAGTAAATCTGGTTACACTCACTTGCCTTTACCGCACACACACACACAAACACACACACGCACGCACGCACAAACACACACGCACACTCACACAAACACACACGCACGCACGCACACACACACAGACAGTCATACAGCTTAAGCACTACATCCAGAGCTGGCGTGAATCTTTTCCTCCTGCATACAGCAACACACACACACATATTTGCGTGTGCACATTTGCCTGTTCCCTAGAGGTGTCTGACAGCAGCCAGAGGGCTGCTAAGGGGCCTTAAAATTGGGAATGATGTGGCTGGAACATTTTCTTTCCACTCTTATCTCTCTTTCTCTTTCTTTCTCTCTCTCTCAATTTCTAGCACAGATGTGTACACTCTCCATTCCCACATAATGCCAGTCCTTCAGTGGTTATAGTTTTTCTCATGTCTTTTGGGCAAATATGCATGTGAACCAGCTGCAATGCTTTTAAACAGCACGTCTGTGCGTGCGTGTTCGAGTGGCTTCACGAGCATATGTTTGAAGTGAATCCATGCCCCCCAGTCAGCTGAACTGAAATCAGCCTAATTAAATGACAAAAGGAGGACAGGCGGTCTTCTCTTTCACAGCTTCCCGCTATTCTGCCTGATGCACAGTTGTTCTGGCAGTACAGCTCTCTTGAATTACACGCAATCACCAATAGACTTTATGAATCACTTAAAGGGGCCTAAATCTAAATTTTCGTTGCATGCTCTTTTATTGTAAAGTCCACTTACAATCCATTATTTGATGCATCTGAAACAATCCTTGACTTGACAGGCAGCTTCCCATTAATGATTTAGAACACTAGTGAGCTTTACAGATGACCTAGGAAATATTTACACAAAGAAATGTATATGAACAATTGACATTTAAGAAAGAATTATTTAAAGTACTCAGTCAAAAACCATACGTATGATTCTCTCCATCCGCACCAAACCACACAAACAGGATTGTGAGATATCAAAACAGCGATGGATACATTCAGATTACATTTGTACTGTGCATTTATGCTAGAGTATAAATATGGAATTGTTGCAAAGTAAGTTACTTATCAAATATCATGCAATTTTTGGATGAAGGAATGTTTTTGCTTTTGTATTTCTCTGTTTTCTAAAATGCAAAAATGCTCCGATTTGGTATATGCTAAAAAGCCATTCATGTCGTATGTTGTCAGAAGCTTTGTCTTCTGTTAATAGATCCAACATCCTAACAGTGACCCATTTTGCAGCTTAGTTACCATAAATGAGAAAATACATTCAAAAAGAGCTAGGAAAATATTTATTTATTTATTTATTTATTTATTTATTTTTTTTTATTAATTTTCTGCAGTATCCCTCAAAACCCCCTAAGGTTTAGTGAACTCCCATTTGGGAAACCCCACAATAAAGAATGTATCTGTAAATGATAGATTACGTGCTCACGCAGATGTACAGGGTAATTGGCTCATTCATAAGAGGCAGGAGGTGAAGCTGTTTTATGAAATGATGCATCTGCATACAGCATCAGGTGTTGGCCCGGCGCTCAGTTCATCAATATGTGTGTCAGCAGTGAGAGACGCAGCTGTATGCAGGGTAATGTAGTCCGTTCCCCAGCCAGGAGCACAGATTACACATGAGGGAAGAGAGAAGGCTGGAATTAGTTTATTCTTGAAAATGAGCAGATGATCCCAGCCTGTGTGTTAGACGGACAACGCTATCATGCGACCACCTGCATTCAGACTCTCTAAGACGTCAGTGCATCATAAAATATGCATGTGCATGTGTTTTGTATGGTTTTATTTTACTGATGTTAATGGTGCACTAGTGATGCAAAGAACCACTGAAGAACGTTTACTGGTGGCTTTTTAGATTTTCATCTCTTTGGCATTCAGCATTCTGATGGAAGATATTGACTTGGCGTGAACTCGTCGTTTCTCACGCGGAGCTCTGTGTGAATGATATCCATATAATACCAGGAATCTAGCTTGTTTGCATAATCCATTTGCGTAATTGCAGCATTAGTGATCTAAGAAGCCTAATTGCATTCATATAGGCGGCGACTGACTAGGCTGATTATAATCGATTTTACTGGTGAAATGAGCAGGTAAAGGAATATGAGAGCATGAGCTGAAAAATGTGAGAATATAGTTTCAGTTACTAAGGTGTAGGTCAAAATGACAGATGTTGCAGAAAAGCCTAAAACAATGTCTGGATTTTCTTTAAAGCCCTAGATTATGTGACAAAGGCAGTTTTTATTTACTTGTTTATTTATTTTTGTTTTTGTTTAGCTTAGAATAATAATAATAATAATAATTATAATTATAATAATAATTATATATATATATATATATATATATATATATATATATATATATATATATATATATATATATATATATATATATATATATATATATATATATATATATATATAATGTATGTGTATGTGTGTGTAGTTGTTTTTGTTGTTAATCTACTGATTAATTTTTATCCACATACATGTTAAACCATAAATAAATAATTAATAATATTATTTTAAAAAGTGATTTTAAAAGTAAACACATTCTTTAAAACTATTTTGTAACATTTTATAGATAATGTGGAAATTTATTAATTCAGTATGATTATCAGCACAGCCAAAAAAAAAAAAAAAAAAAACAACAAAAAAAAAAAAAACAATATTTTACAGCTCCATCTCTGCAAATGTCTACTAAAAGGGCTTTATGTTCATGTAGTGAAGGAAATTTGATTCATTGATCCATTTTATTTGCTTTAAAGTGATCGTTTATGATTAAGTACAAAGCATTCGGTTGCACTTCTCTGCGTTAAAAGCAGGAAATCTGGACATTTTGAGGAAAATGAATCACAACAGTAATGTATCTCACCTAATGCACCTTTTGATTGCATTTTGTTGCACTGAAAGGTTTTTGAGAAAAAGAGAAAAGCAGCTTGCTCGGTTTATACTAAAATGACCATTACAACATAATTCCCAACTTCCTATAAGCTTTAGAATTCAGGATGGCCTTATTCTATCCTTCAGACAGACCTTCAATCCCAAAATTGAGAATATTATCGGTGAAAATAACTTCTCGCTGGGCTTTGGCCATTATGCCTGCTTGCAACAGGAAACAGCGAGTTTTGGACTCTCACATCTGAAGATCCCCTACCTTTTATATATTTGCCGTAAGGGGGATGATGATTTGCTACTGATAACAAGAAAGAGCCGGCAGGTGTTACTCTGAAAGATGGAGTGTCAGACTCCAAAATAGGTGAGGCGGAGAGGGACAGAGCAGGAGGCATTTCTTGTTGAAATGTACTATGGGTAATATTCTCACTTTTGACTAATAGTCATATACAGAGGAAATGCAGGCTTTCTCCAGACCTCTATTGCTTGACATAAAAGCCGTTTTACTGCGGCTTTCTTTCATCTGTGTCTTGGGAGTGCTGTGCCTCCACGGCCCGAGAAAGCCTTGCTTAATCACTTTTAATGGCGGTGGGGTTTACAGTCTACTTATGGAAATATCAATACCTGCAGCTTTATGAGAAAGCCGTTTTATCAAGCACATTTGTATGACTGTACACTCGTTTAACTCGCCTCTTTGTCTTGGCCTTTACAAATTGATATTGTAGCTCTTTGAAACGACGTACAGTCAAACTTTCACCCTCACAACCTCAAAACGTGAGTGTGGGAAGAGCATCAGTCATGTTTTATGAGTGCAAAAACGACAGATTTATTGCAGGTTTACATTTGAAGAAGAGTTTCAGCTGTTCAGAAAAGTGTGTAGGTTTAATAGATTTTTCAGAGACATGATATCACCCTGTTATGTCAATCTCGTCTGGTTTCGTTTTGCATTTTGGATGAATACCAGTAAAAGTAGCATAAACGAATCTTTGCACATTAGATGTCTTGTGGAAAAATCTCCATTTAAAAATGAAATGCAAGCTTTTCGGTCACATTTTGGACCTTATGCGAATCATTCGGCCAGACGCATAATTACCTTCGCCAAATGCAATGCAGTCCTGCTAACAAGTTTCAGCCTTCCATTTGAATTTCAGCATCGACTTCATTGTGCTTTACTTGTCTTTTGATTTGGAAAAGAGAGAGAAAACGAAATGAACCCCCACAGTGATTTGATTTAATTTACTGGGAAATATTCCTTGTAAGCTGCATGGTGAATCTGGAGAGGTGGAGGGACTAATGCATTTGAAATGATCACCTGCGTTTGAACATTTTGAAGTCGTTCTCTTTTCATTTCTCAGTGTCTGGGAATAAAATAACCTGTACAGTTTCATCCTCATGTCACTTTGTTTTGGCTTGACTGTAGTTAGCGTTAACGTTAATATCCTTCACTTCAAGTGCAGCCTACACAGCCGCAAATTAGCAAACCAGTGGGTTAAGTGTCTGGCAGAGCTTTCAATTTTCACTACTTTATAAGCATATTTTGCTGAAAACTATTTACAAAAAAAAAAAAAAAAAAAAAAAATATATATATATATATATATATATATATATATATATATATATAATAAAATAAAAAATCTGTAAAGTGGGTATTAATAAACTGAGGCATAGCTTAGCATGTAAAACTATGCGTTTGAACTTCAGTTACTTTTGCTGGGAAAGCAACAGCATTGTGACGGTTCCTCAGCATAACATTGTGATAACACAGACTCCGTTCAACTTTCAGTAAAAATGTACACTTAAAGCTGTCACCCTTTCAAAATGTACTTTTTCTCAAGCAACACATTTTAAGTTATAAAACGTAATGACATTTGCCCTAACATTTATATATTATAACGTGTATGACAAACTGAGCAATGCAAGGATTTAGCCATTACAGACGAACATTTAGAATATTAATGGTAAGAGAACCGAACGGCTTAACAAAAATGTTAAATGTCAGCGTGTAACTCCTTCAGCATTTGTGCTACAAATGATGCCTCGAAATGTAAGGCTTGTTGAGAAGAGCGGTGCTGTTATTTCAGACTCGTTTCATTTCTTCTATTTATGGGGCAGCTGTGGACTAATGGTTAGAGAGCCGGACTAGTAACCAGAAGCTTGCTGGTTCAAGTCTCGGTGCTGGCAGTTGTAGGTGGGAAAGAGTGAATGAACCCATTAAACCCTCAATACCCATGACTGAAGTGCCCTTGAGCAAGGGACTGAACCCCAGATGCTCCCCGGCCGCAGGATCTATAGCTGCCCACTGCTCCGGGTGTGTGTTCACTTCTCACTGCTGTGTGTGTGCATTGAGAGGGTTTAAATGCAGAGCACCAAAGCCACTCCTCAAGAACATAAGACAAAATTGTGCAGATATATTTTATATATTGTATGCATTTCTCTCATATCACTCTGTGGTTTCTTTCTTCTCACATAATAGCACATTTTTACTTAAATCAATATTCCATGTCTATTTATTTATTTATTTGGTAAGTAGCTGCATAATAAGCAGTATAATGTACATTCAGTCGGTCATTATCTCCAAATAAAGCCCTTCAGGGTAGCTGACTGCACACCATATGTTATAATGTGACATTTGTAATGTCTGCTGCCAAATATAGGGAAGATTATAAACCACCACGGCAGAAGTTAAAGTCAAAATGTTGCTTTGTTGATTTATTTCTTGTTGTCTGTAAGTGTTTTTGCCTGTTGCCAGTGTTTTCATCAAAGACATTTGTATCGAGCGGCTCTCCATCGCCGATGCCAGTGGCCTTGAGATAGTGAGTCGTCGTGGGGTCACCCTGAGCATCACATTTATAGAGCCTGACGTAATGTTGGCACGAGCGCTGGGACCATTTGTTCTCTGTGGATGGGTGTGTGCCAGCCAGAGCTCTGGTAATGGGCTGGGTGGCAGACGGAGACGCTGGGTGCATGAGCACTTGAGTATTTTTCCATTCTGACTGAAGCAACGATTGTGTCCCAACAAAAGCTGGACGTGGACCGGCAGTGTTGTCATAAAGATCTCCTTTCACAGAATTCTATTCAGTCATTTACAGCGATGACGTGATTGCTGTATCAGTTTAACACTGGTTTACCCTTGTGTGTGTCCTGATGTTGAGGAATGACTGACCATTGCTAACATAAACTGTGGCGTTAGCTCAGCGTTTGTTGTTGTTGTTGTTTGTTTGTTTGTTTTAAGTATGGCTTTACCAATTACACAATGTTGCATGATAGGGCATCACTTTCCTGTTTGTGTCATATTGTTTTGCATTAAAATGAGGCAATAATCAAACTAAAATGTGTTTTCTCTCTCAAGTGTCAATTTAGTTAAATGGTTCATTTGGCCTGTTCATTTCAGTTAAATGATTCACTTGAAGAGTCAGAGTGTTTCCAGATCGATTGACTGATTGATTAATTTTACAACGTTTACTAAATGTTGTTAAATATAGATGTTTAAGACTATAAATTAGAATGTAGGTTAATTAAATGAAATCAAAGTTTGTATATGTTAAGGTTTTGATGGCTCTCTTCTTTTTCTTCTTTTTCTTTTTCTTTTTATTATTATTATTATTATTATTATTATTATTATTATTATTATTATTATTATTATTATTAGTATTAGTATTATTATTATTATTAATTTAGAATAATACTAACACAGTAGTTAGCTGTTGTGCCAACATAATTATATGTTAAGTCAAATATTGTGATCAGGACCTTGACATTAAAGCAGAATTGACTATGTTTTACATTTTTGAATTCAATTTAATTTAGATTGTGTAAGTGTCAAGGTAGAATATCTTCCCAGAACACAACAACAACAACAACAACAACAACAACAATAACAATAATAATAATAAATATGTTGTGCCATTGTGAAGCAGTTTGGATTATTAATGATTATGAAATGTAATTAATATTTATTTTATATATATAATTAAATACATAAATATTAATTTGTTAATTTGTAATGAAATATTTACAAAATTTAATCAAACATTGCTGTTCATGACTATAACTTGGGGTTTAGGGTAATTTTATTTATTGTACATTAATGTTTCATTGACATTTTAATTGAAATATTATTCCGTATGACTAAATAAATAATCTTGAATACAGTAGTTTGTTGTCATGAAAACAAAATTCTGTTTTATGGGTAATAACAAAGAGGGTGAATAAGACCCTGGGACAAAGCAGGGAATTTGTATAATAATAAAGGAATTAGTAAGTAAGTAAATAAATGTCAACACCATTATTTATATTAAATATATGGATTTTTTTTTTCTTTTTATTTATTTATTTTATTTATTGGTCTGTCTATCTATCTATCTATCTATCTATCTATCTATCTATCTATCTATCTATCTATCTATCTATCTATCTATCTATCTATCTATCTATCTATATATGTGTGTGTGTGTGTGTGTGTGGGCATGTTTTTGTGACATATCAGGACACAACTCTGTATAATGAAATGGGTATGACACAGGTATTACAAGGAGAGGGTGACTTATGAGGACATAACCCATGTCCCCATTTTTCAAAATGCTTATAAATCATACAGAATGAGTTTTTTGAGAAAGTAAAAATGCACAAAGTTTCCTGTGAGGGTTAGGGTTAGGGGTAGGGTTGGTGAATGGCGATAGAATATACAGTTTCTACATTATAAAAACCATTACGCCTATGGGATGTCCCCACTTTTCACAAAAACAAACATGTGTGTGTGTTTGTGTTTGTGTGTGTTCATTTTGTCATTTATATTTCAAATAGGCAGCTTGTCTGTAGTTTAACTGTTTTAAATAATGTGTTGCTTGTGGTTTGGCAACCTATAGTCTCAGTCATCCTCTCCAAACCACATAGAATTAAATTGATTCTTCATTTGTGCTGTCTGTAGCAGTGTTAGTGTGCTTCATCAGTTTGGAAATGTGTGCTGTAAACGACCAGCACGATGACTTATTATTCGCTACATACGATGAGAGTTAACAAACTGAGATCAGTATGTCACCAATGCAATGCTCGTGCACTACTATAAGGGTGTCAGTGTGTTTCTACATGCTCTTTATTAGCTGTTTATTGGAATAAACTTAATGAACCTTACCCTTGGCTTGACTGTTAAGTTCTTGTCGTACTGGAGCTAGGGACAATCTGATCACTACACAGTCTGTACAGCACTCCAACACCTTCTGTCAACTGCGAAGTGTGCATCTGCTGCCATATGTGAGAGTGTGTGGATATGCATTTCAGATGTTATCATTGTTTGCACACTATAGTCCTTGCTTATAAAAAAAGCAGCAGGGAATTCATTGTAAATTAATAGTTAAATGCATATATTGTTGCATGAAACTAAATGCATAACAATGCATTTAAATTTTATTAACATAAAAATATATCTGCCTTGTTTTATGAAACTCGAGGACTTGGTTAGTTAGCTCCGCTGAGCAAGTGCAGTTGAGTTGAATGAGAAGGCTAACAGATAGCTTCCTTTATTATCGACCTTGCTGGTGGTAACTAAACTAAATAGCTTTTGTCAATAAATAATGTAACGTTTAATTGTGACCCAGAGCCGTAGAACACCAACACATGCTTAAGAGAGAGTTAACCATTCTTCAACAACTCTTAAAGCCAGATTTAAAATAATAATAATAGCATTAAAAAATAATAATAGCAAAAATACAAATAAAAATAAAATTCATCTATTTTATTTGGTTTCAGTTCATTTCGTACTATTTTTCCTTTTCACACATAAATAAATAAATAAATAAATAAATAAATAAATACATTAGAATAAGGTGTTGGAAACTAAGAAAATAGAAAACAAAAACATCAGCATGAGCTCCCACATTAATATTTTCATAGCCTTGTGAAATGATTTTGTTAGTGAGTTATTCATGCAATAATCCATCTGGAATCATCATCTGAAATTATCCATCTAACTGTTCATTTACCAAAGCAATAATCAGTTCACACATGAGCAATTACTGCAACAATTTCAGTGACATCTCTATTATTATCAAGAGACAATGAGAGACTCAGGTGTTAGTCGAGTCCATGCCTGTAGATTTCTGGACAGAGGTTACATTAATTATGTGCGTTCTTAATAAATATATTATGAATGGCTAAGTCTGAGATAATGGAAAGGAGAGATTTGAGGGGTCATACCATTTGACATTTAACAACCTAAACTGATCTTGGGTCAAAGAATATCTGATAAGTTTTTAGGGATGTTTAAGGTCTTTAAGAGAACTTAAGGCTGATGATACAGATGATGCTTCTGTAAGCGAATCATCTAATTAACTGTTAACAGATCTCAAATTTACTAATAATAACTTCTTGACGAAAAGAGCCTGCAACTGTTTAATTATTGTTATGGCTTCTCTATTCATTTCAAGAGAGGTGCAAGTGAACAAACTCAAACATTTTATGAATAGGAGATATGTCAAGCACAATGTAACACATGTGGCATGATATTTCCTAAGCTTCCTGCGTGCGCTATTGTATCGAAGCCTGAGCTGCCTGGCGCATTTGATGAAAAAGACCACGCAGCACAGCTAATTTTCTAGGAAATCATCTGAAAAAAATAAATTAAATAAATGACCCAAACTGAGATACTGAACAACAGCAAGCATTTCAAGGTTTTTTATAGCTCTTTTTTTTTTCAAAAGGGTGATAGAGTTGGATTCCGTTTAGTCGCTGCATCTGAGAGTGATCGTTATTCATGAAAGAATGCATCAGTCATGCCACTTATTTGTAAACATGATATTTGGGGTGGGGGGTATTGGTGGGGTGGAAGGACGACCAGAACAAAGGAAAGAATATGTTTCCTAATGACACAGCTCCGCTTCCATGTTCCCTTTTTAATCAAAGTGTAGCTGGAGTGTTGCTTCCTCTGGCTTCTGATTGTATTCATCTTGGATGCCATAACCTTGACGTCAACTTAAGAACACTGCGGATAAGGAATATTACCCAGGGATCCTTTGATTGTGAGAATGTTTAATCAATGTCCATGGGGGCGTGAAAAAAAGACTTTCACATTTGCCTCTTCTCAAACAGACTTAAACCTACAGGTCAGATTTCCCAGATCATAAATCAGTTGGAAAATCGGTAAAAGTGATAATTATGTTCAGATTCATGGAGACAAACAGCATGACACATGAGCAGGAGAGCTGTTAGTTGCTAGATTTTTGTTGTTGTTTTTTGGGGGTTCTCATTCTGTACACTCATGGTGCTCATTTAAAGATGACATGAAATTACATCCTATCAACTTCTGGTATATAATGTGACATTCAGATCCTTTATTTGCATTTTCACTTTCAGCACTGGAATTCACAGCAATATAAGTGAATGCACACTAGCAAATTATGTTAGTTATGATTTCATGTTGACTTAAATGCCTTTAAATTGATATAACCAGACAGAATGGGCAGGTATTCCAAATATCCACATTGCCTTAGATCCATCTCAGCTGGAGCACCTCCGATTTGTTTCGTCCAGCCCAGCACAGCAGGTCCACACGGCAGGTCGATGCACAATGGATATCAGGCGTCTGTTTGAGACAGGTCTCGTGGAGCATCAATTTGCATGTTAATGGAAGATGCAACCCTGTCAGCGGAATGGAAATCACAAATGAAGGGACAAAATGAGAAGAGAACAGAGCAAGAGTAATTTAGTTAACATGGCTGGAGCAGAGGGTCATTCGACATGATCAATCTCACTCTGGGTTTGAAATGATTTCATTAAGACAGAGAGGAAGCTGGGAAATAGGTTTGAAATGCATTGATCGAAGAGGCGGGGGGGGGGGGGGGGGGGATTTATATCACCGTGGTGACCTAATATTTCCCAGGTTCGACTGAATATATGAAACATTTCTTGATAAATGTAATTTTTGTAATTCCATTATTGTTACTGTTTTTACTTAGTAGCCAGCATGTAAACAACTGCTAATTCACAAGAAATTAAGATAATCAGATAATAACAACATAATCAGATTCCAGAAATTAAGTACTTGTAATCAGATTACATTAAATTTTAATATAGTTGTAATTAGACTACAGTTCATTTTTATTACATGACTACATATTATTTAAACAATGGCAATACAAATAAATAAATAAATAAATCTTCCTAATTATTATTTTTTCATTTTTTAAATATTCCTTTCTAAAATAGCCTACTGCTTATATACATTAAGAAATTCTTCCAGTTTGCGACATTCACCCAAAAACCATTCACCATAACCATAATATGGTAATGCAAGATGTTCCTAAATCAGTGTAATAAAGTAGTTGCACCAAAAAGTAGTCTGATTACATTACATCAATTATGTGATGATGTAACGCATTTCATTACTAACTATATATAGTTTTGTAGCAACATGTTCCAGCCATATCTCGACATGAATATCAGGTATTCACACAGAAGACCCCAGCAAACTCCCACAACAAAACACAAAGGAACTCAGAACCCCCTTAGAAACCATTTAGCAACATATTCTAGCCATATTTTGGCACCAGAATATCATTAAGACAACCAAAACACCCTACCAAAGCAACTTGCTTAAAAAAAAAAAAAATCAGATCACATCAGCAACCACTCACAACATTCAGTAGCTTTCTGCCAGAGATTTTTGCAGTGGAAAGCACCACTCACAATTCCTTCAGCAAATGTAAAACCCTTTCTCTATTTTTCACTTTAACCATGGTCACTGAGCACAGCACTTTATATGCAGACTACATGATTAACCTCAGGTGCTTGATGTACAGCCTTTTGAACAAGAAACTCATAATATAAGAAATAATAATAATAATGATAAGTCCTTACATTTATATAGCACTTTCCTAAGCACTCAAAGCGTTAACATTGTCAGGGGGTATCTCCTCATCCTCCATAAAGGAAAAGCATTTCATCAGTGGATTTTGAGGGTGAAACTGTTTTCTTCTGTGAAGTCTGTTTCCTTTATTTCTCTATCTTTCTTCATTTCCTGTGGTGCACAAGAGTTGTCTGTCAAAAATCAGAAAATCCTCTCAAATTCACCATAAAGTTACTGTGGTTTGAAAGCTCTCACACACATAATACACTGTTAGAAGGGGGAAATGTGGGGCAAGTTCAAACACCGACACATGCTCTCTCTCGCTCTCTCTCTCTCTCTCTCCCTGCTCTGCTCTGCTCTCGTTCTCAGCGCCCTCTCTCTTTCCAATCTCATTTGTGAAATTCATTTTCCTGTCACCGTGACTCAGTCTCTAATTCATCCCTCATGATTCCTCATGTCAGTCCCATAATGCCATGCTCCTATGCCTCCTCAGAGACCATTAGAGGAGTGATGGGGATGGACTGTGTCTAGCTCAGTGACGTGCAGGTGGTTTGTGGGGAAGGGGAAAGCAAGGACTCACAGATCATCAGTGTACTGTCTAATGCATATTGTAGACAAAATTGCCTTTTCCAAATTGGTAAGCTCCAATCTGATTGGCTGGGTTCATGCAATTACTGGGAGTCATGGTGCAGAGGTTGTATTATTCTGCCAAGAAATATAGTCGTGTTTATATGAAGATTTACTGGATCTGTTTTGTGACATTGGAACTGGACTGTTTTTACTAGTTATAAAGAAGCAGTTTATTTTTATTTTTATTTTTTTTGCAAGAAGTTTGCTCTACATTAATCAAAACAACATTAAAGACATTAATAATGTGCCAGAGGATTCCTTTTTTTTATTTTTTATACATATCTATTTTTATTGAGAAGCAAACTTTTTTTTGAGCAGCGAATCAGCACATTAAAATGATTTCAGAAAAATGGAATAATGATGTTGACAATTCAGATTTGCAATACAGTATTTTTGATATATCCAACCTTGGTGAGCATAAGATACTTTCTTATAATATTTACTTACTAATTTGTTGTCTGATAACTGGAGCTTGAGATTCTGAGGTGGCATTAAGCCATTAATTTTACATGAAATATTGCAAAGATTAATAAAGAATATTCAATGACCCACCTGCATATTCCAATTTATTATAAAGACAAGAGCTCTGGTGGCACTGTATTAATACAACAGACATGTGATACCAGCAGCACGACCAGGACATAATACCGTTTCCTCCAGTGGTTCAGAGGAGGTATTGCAGCAGTAATTAAACCATTTTGACTCCATCTGGAAGATTATAAACGCTGAATGCCTACAGGAGCCTGAAAATTACAGAGTGGCAGCCCAAAAAATAACAAACTCTTTCAACATCACCATTATGTTGTAATAAACACATATGTCTGAATGCGAGGAGGCTGTTCTATTCTTCAGTTCATTTATTTTCTCTTGATAACAGACGGAGTGACAGGTCTCCCTCCAGGGATAAATATTTAAATTCATGTGGAAATAGGGCTGGCTTCTATAAATGGCATGAGCATACAGTGTGCCTTGAGAAAAAAATAAAAATAAATCTGTGAACGTCAGCGTGCATAGTGGATTCATTATTATTAGTTGCTGATGTGATCGTTGCTGCATTATTCCACATTTTTATCACACGTTATGGATGTAAATCAGACTTTGTGTCATTATTTACATTGCATGCACTCACACAAACATGTCAGAGTGATGGAAATATCGATTCTGGCCTCTTGTTCGGGAGCAGGTATGGAGCTTTAGTCCTGATGAGGGATGAGGGCCGAGTCTAACGCTGGTTTATGGGACGCTGAAGCACCAAATGGCCCATGTTATTAGTCTGATGACGAGAGGAATAGGGCTGCCATGTTAGGAATAGATTAACTCCAGAGGACGGTTGGTCATGGAGAATTGCTTCTTTTTAGCTCTATTTCCATAAAAAAAAAAAAAATCATAGAACCCAAAAAAAAAAAAAAAAAAATTGGTGTACTTGCATGTTAAAAGTAAAAAGTACTGTTTTATGACCGTTTATTTTGTAATTTTAAATTTAAATTATTCTTTTATATTTAATAATTTAATGTTTATATATTCCTACCGCTCAAAATATGTAGGGGGAAGGGGACTTATCATACATTAAATAAATAAATAAATAGACATCAAAGAGGAATATGTTTAGGGATATGTTATGTAAACAGTAGTTAAAACTGCTTCAGTAGTAGCAGGATGTATAGGAATTCATCTGTTAATTTAACGTTATATTTAATTTTAAAGGGGACAAATGATGTGATTTGAGTTATTCCTTTCTCTTTGGAGTGTTACAAGCTCTTAGTGCATGAAGAAGATCTGTGAAGTTCCAAAGACTAAAGTCTCAAATCCAAAGAGATATTATTATTATTTTTTTTTTCAGTTAAGACTCTTCCATGCCCCCCAAGACGCTGTGTGTATCTAGGAGAAAGCAGTCTTGCTCGACGCGTGCGTGCGTGTGTATGTGTGTGTGTGAGAGAGAGAGAGAGATGGTCACACAGTGGAGTCAGCTGTCTTCACTGTCCGAGGTTTGTGTACCTCAAACACAGACGAGCTTCATCACTGTGTCTGTCACACCGCTCTGTTCCTCTTTAAGGCTTGAACTGATGATAAAACTAAGGACGTTATTAACTGTCTATACATTTATTTGGAAAGATGAAGCTCACGATTATGGATATTTCCAACAAGTGCTTGCAGTGTTCAGCCAATCACAATCACAATCAGAGCAGACTGCGCTTGTCAGAAGGAGGGACTTTGTAGAAAACGACGTGTTTGAGAGATAGAGGACCTACAATAATGTACAGTATTTCAACATTAAAGCATGTCAACATACTCTGATACACCAAACACACTAAATACTGATATTTAAAAAAGCAACATATGACCCCTTTGATACCTTGAGAGTGTGATACACAAATGTGGGCATGGTCATCATAAAGTGGCTTCAAACAACTCAGACTTTTATACAATATTTAATTTACAAATAACTGACAGTAGACACAAAAATGTGATTTTTATTTGTAATAATAAATCCTAAAATTTAGTGTTTAAGAACTTACTTCTCATGCCATCAGTCGCGCCATGAGACACCTTGAGGGAATTCACTGGAAACTCGCTCTAACTGAATCAGTTGAATAAATGAGTCCTTGATTCGAGAACCGCTCTGATCAGTCCAATTTGTGCGCTTCGAGAAGTGATATAACAGGTTAATTGAAAATAAGCAACTCGTGTTGAAGTGGATGATGGTTTCTCCATTTCAAAATAATAAGAAACTACATGTTTTAAGAAAAGCAGTGTAGTATGCTTTTAGGTAAAAAAAATAATCATTCAGATACTTAAAAAAAAAAAAAAAAAAAAGTAAAGAAACAAGTAAAATGTTTTGTTACTGTCCACCACTTGTAGAAACAAACACTGAACGAATCCCAGTTCAATTCTATCTATTAAAAACACAACTGGAATCAAAGCTATTGCACAGCCTCCCCCGATATTTAAACATTTGAACACAATTAGTAAATCAGTAAAGACGCTTGCGAAACTATGCATTGTAATAACATCTATACCAATACTGCAGCACCAGTTAAACAATGGGACAAAGACCTCTAGATCAACACTAACACTAATATCCAGGTAATTTAGTGTAACATTCATTACACATTGCAATATGTTTAAAATGGGCGTTTCTGACAGATGTACCAAATGCAATTTAAATACACAACTAATTTCCTTTAGATTGCAATCCCTGCTCAAGAGAATCCAAGTTTGATTGATCCTTGATCCATGAACTGACAAGAGCAACAATCATTGAGAATGTTGGCATGTCTTCTTGTTTTGTGTTGCATCTCACTGTGTTCTGATTATGTTGATATATGCTTTTTGTCATCAGTCCTTTGTCTCAATGTATTTTAAAGTGATGCCATGAATATCCCTTGATTCTGCGATTCTTCCATTTCCTGTGGTAACTCTGGCAGTCACTTATGCCTTATCACACCAATTATGTAGAGACATGGCGCTTTGGCTTTTCCTCATAAGACACTCATCTTTTCCCTGTTTATTTATTCATCGGCTCCGTCCAGCTACGGCATGTGGCCGTCTTTCATAACACTTTATACGTTTCTCGCAAACACAAATCATCAATCTCTGATCTCACTCTACGACGCATTTTTCAAAGCCCTTTGTTCATTGTAGGAAATGTTAGAAATGTTAGAAGTTACAGTGAAAATTAGAGGCAGAATTGAAACCCTAGCACTCCAAACAGTATTGTATTACACAGAGCGTATGAATAATAGATACCTTGTGTCCGGGATTTGCAGAGTGGTGTTAAAATGAAAGTGTGTTTTCAACAGAACCGTATAATATTACAGCATTATGGAAGTGTTTTGCCTGAATGCAGGTCGTAACGACGTGTTTAATGTTGGTTTGTATTCAGGAAGCTTTTTTTTTTTGTTGTTGTTTGATTGTTGGTGTGACAGATGTGAGTGACATAAGGAAATGAAAGGATATTCAGTGTGTTGCTGAACCAGAGCTCTTCTGTGTAGAAATGAGGTGCTTGAGTTAATCTCACACCACTTTATATTTAGCAGTTCAAGCTGCTTTCAAATCAACTTTAGGCCCAATTTTTATCACTCAGCAGCTGGTGGGGAGCGCGGAGCTTTTAAGCTGGACTGAGAACAGTGCATCCAGTTGTCTGGGATAACAGTGCAAGACACAGTCTAGTCAAATGCTAAAATAAATAAATAAATAAAAACATAATTTTTGCTTTTAACACTGATCTTTTCAACCTGAAAAAAAAATAAAAAAAGTTATCAGCTTACGTTCAGTCATTTGGAGAGGACCAAACAATACTTTATAATATTTTACAATACTTATAAGAGCACATTTTGTCAATAATTGACAATTAGCAGTTGTTCATTTTATTTTATTTTATTTTATTTTAATTCAGTGAATTAATCTTATGCAACTATCATTATTATGATGATTATTATTATTATTATTATTAGTAGTAGTGGTATCTTCATAATCATCATCATTATCATCTATCATTATTGCTGTTGATATTGTTGTTGTTGTTGTTGTTGTTGTTGTTGTTGATATTGTTATATAAAATTAATGGTGGTTAATTTAATGACTGGCAATACCATTAATTAATGATATTAGTAATAAATAATATTATTATCAACAACAATAATAATAATAATAATAATAATAATAATAATAATAATAATAATAATAATCATCATCATCATCTTCACCATCATCATCATCATCATCATCATTGCATCATTTACTGGGCTAGAATAACAGCAATATTTGGCACACTACTTCTGATGTCAGTATTCAAATCTACACCCATGTACAATACATATTGTGCAAATGCTTTCAAAATGCTTTTTTTTTTTTTACTGTTGTCTCTCAGCATGAGGCATTTGTTTGCAAGAACATGATATAAATAGGATCCAATGTTGCATAAAACTTTAATGAAGCTTTATTGAAGCTGCTGTTTCTTTTCATATAACATTGGTGGGACTATAATAGTTATTATTTTATGTTTGTTCTGTCCAAGAAGGATTAAATATACACACAGATGGGCTTGGTGTAAATACTAAATGACTCTTTGAGGATTATCTTCATTATCTTCTTGATCATGTTTGACAATGCAGTTGAGCTGATGATACCACATGGATTCCCACAATGCACCCTGTGTTCTGATGTGGGTGCAATGTCAGTGTTTTTTCCCAGTGCTTTTTTTAAAGTCAAATATATGAATGGTATACAACTGAGAGTTTGCAATTGCAAGCTCAATGGGAGTGTTCTCAATGACAGTAAATATATGTTTCAGAGTAACATTTTATTGTATTATATATTGTTTGCTTTATTGGATTCTTAATTATTGTAGTATTTATTTGTAATGGTTGTATTAATTTCTAACTATTTTCCTCTAATGCAGTCTGTTTTGGGCTGGTTTGGAAGAGGGTGATGTAAAATGTAAAAGTGTTGTAAGTGTTGTACAAATTGCATTCATTCTTAAAATAAATAAATAAATAAATCTGCAGTCTCACACTGAATGACTTCAATTTGCTTTGGCACTGATTTCAATGTGAAGTTAAAACTATATTATTCAATATTTATTGGCATATTACAGACTTTATTCTGGGTAAATAATAACAATAATAAGGTTATAAATTAAATTAAATTAAATTATTATTCTTTTTTTTTTCCTGGAAAGCTTGTGTTGGTGATATAATACATCTATCCATATCTATATTTTGTATATTTTGACATATATTTGTTCAGTATGTGTCACAGGTCTATACTTTGAAAGTTATAAACTTGACAGACAATTCTAAGTAATTCTGTTCTCTTTGTGTCCCCAGATGGACCTCTAGGGCCAAGAGGCTTAGTGGAGGCCACAGAGATGTGCACTCAAGAGTGTCTGGTGTTGGGCCACTCCGACAACTGTTGGATGCCACCGAGTCTGAGCTCGTACCCCTCGCCCAAGTCCCCCGTTACCTCTTTCAACAACCAAAAGGAGTGGGCTAAAGAGAGACTGCTGAACGGCCACACCCTGACCCGCAGCTGGAAGAGTGAGCGTGGGAGCCAGGAGCAGTTTGGGGACAGGAAGACCTTCGGGAGCTCGGACGGACATTTTGGTAGTGGCGGCTGTGGTCCCATGGCCGACATCCCATTGGCCAGCCTGAAATCCTACCAGCCCGCATCCGGCCCCAACAGTCCTAAAGAACAGCAGCTTTAAGAGTGTTTTTTTTTTTTTGTGTCCGGATCATCCCAGCAACTTTTGAGAGCTTTAGTCCATTCCTCTTTTTTCCCCCCTATTTTTCTTAGATCGATGCTAATGCGGTGTGATAGTTACGTGTATGGAGTAGACCTTAGACTTTATCGCTTATGCAGGACAGTATACTATGCGAACCCGACCCGCCGACGGCCCGTCTGCGGAGATCTTCTTGTGCATATCCATAGCTGCCCTTAAACTCCCTGCAAATTCACATTAAAAGGAATCATTGTATACTTCATCTTGAACAAAGACTGCAAACAAACATTCAAGATGAACAAAACAGGGCTGTGCTCTATGTATCACAGTTATAAAAAAAAAAAAAAAAAAAAAAAGGTAACAGCTGACCAATATATACAAATATTGTGATGTGGTTGTTTTGAGACTATATTAATATACACCATCCAAGAAAATGGAATTTACAAACCGAGAAGGCGTTGTGCTAATAACACTGTTAGTGGAAATCGTTTAGTCTGTCATCGTTGAAGTGTTTGTAAATAGGGCTTAATACTAACCGATTTTATGTACTTGTAATAATCTCATGGAATAGATCATTGAACATGACAGCTGTCTTTTATCATTCATCGTACAGGACGCATTGTTTTTATCGGCCTTTTGTCATTAATGTCATTGTCTTCTGGAACAGAAGACCACAGTCTGGATCTGTAAAGCGCAAACACACACAAACACACAGATTTAACGAATTAATCCCGAATGATAATGTCAGTCAGTCATGACATTGCACAATTGCCCCATTTTTGAGTCGATGAACCTGTCAAACGTATTTTTTTTTTCAAAGCTATTTTGTATTATTGATGTAAATGATCAATTTCTACTTACTAAAATGGAAAGCTTGATGTCTTTTCCTAAAAAAAAGAAGAAGGATGTTACAATTCAACAGCAATATATTTGTAAATTCTGAACATCTAATTTCAAATGTCATTCTTGTACGTTTAATCGAGCTTGTGCTTTAATTGAGAGTAGTATTTGCAATCTTTGAAAACAAAGTCCTTTTTTCTTTCATAATATATCGTGTATGCCCACACAAGAGAAGTGCGTGTAGTTTTCATGTTTGTGGATTCATGACATACAGTATGCTACACATCGTACCAATCTACAGGTTTTACGAGAAAGGGCGCAGCAGCCCCTCGTCTCTGAATGCCAAACACAGTAAATGTTTGTCAGGCGCCAATATGCTCCAGGGAAAAAAAACAAAATGAATAAATGAAAAATACACTGTCCAAACTGGAGACTGAAAAACTATGAACAGAATGCGATCTAAATAGCGTGTGCATAGTTCGAGGACTGAGATTTTGGTTTGATTTTTGTTTTTTTCTTTTAAATGTTCCGGCCGTTCTTTTTCCCTTCTTGTCACATGGCATGTCTGCCAGTTCAGACAATGAAACTGCATGCTTAACAAGACGAACTAGCTTTTAAATGACTTCTTTTTCATTCGATTATTGATTTGTAACGCAGTGAGGTCACTCATTTTGTATAGCACCTTTTATGTTGAATCACAATATTTGAAGTACAAAAAAAAAAAAAAAAAAACACTATACGAAAAGAGACAAGATGGAGTGAGTTGCTTTCTGCAGTATGTTTGTTGGTTGTGGGGTCGTTTGCCATCATAGATATTTAAACAGTTACTCCTTGTTACTGCTCTACAGGTATACCGCTACTGCAATAAATGTTTTAAATTCGTGCATGTTTGTGCCTTGTTTTGTTCCTCACCGGACTGCCTCTTCTTCAAACACTTCATTTATTTTTATAGCAATATTTAACAATAGCTTCATCTACCATGTATTTATGGTCATCAAGCAATATCATTGATCGCTGGTTGATCTTTCAGAGTGTAAAAAAAACATGTAACGTGCTGTCAGAATATATAAAGCTTTAGATGATCATTTTTAATGTTTTTGTTCATACTGAATTCTTTAACTTTTGAGTATATTCTTTAGCAAGGTTTATTTATTTATTTATTTTTCACATCTGAAAAAAAAGAAACTTAAGCACGTATCAATTTTTCCTTCCTACAGTCTCTTTTTTTTTTGTCTCTTTTTTTTTAAGTCACATTAACTACATGTGATTGTGTTATCTAGTTGCAAAGTACATTGCACACTTTGAGCCTGTATTACCCCACTGACGTTAAGAAGATATATTTAGTACATCTGGTCATTTTCATAACAATTATTGCATAATGTTATCTTTATGTATCTTAGTACATTGCTACACAGCTTCTTAAAAATACTAAAGCACAAATACTTTAGCAGGCTCAGACTCTGTGGAAATGCATTACAATATGGTTGAATGTGCTGATAGTATGAGACTCTTACTGGTATATACATGCTTTAATCAGTTTAGATAATGTACAGTATTTGTTAATGCTTTACAATAAGTCCCAATTTGTTAACATTAGTGGATGCATTAGGTCTCAGGGAATTACAATTGCAATTACAATTATTATTATTTATTTTTTTACAATATTTATTCACCTATACTGATGGTAATTCGGAAAATATATCATCGTTCACTGTTATTTTTTTTTTTATTTTTTTTTCTATTTTTTTTACTGGATTAAGATTTTTTGTTATAATTAGTCAATTCAGTCATTTTATTTTAAGGTCAGCTTCTCAACATTAAAGCTGCAGTTGGTAACTTTTGATGCTCTAGCGGTTAATAAACAGAACTGCTTGCGTCTTGCGGAAGAACATCGTAGCCGGAACTACTTCTCTCTGTTTATGTCTATGAAGAATCACAAAGGTACTGGGTTACTCCGCCGCGGTACCCCTGAAGCAATCTAAAATAGTCCAAATATAAACACTTATTATAGGTGTACCCTAGTGATTCAGGACAAGCTAAAAACACGGTTTGGAAAATTGATTCATGATGTACTCGCTTATTATGTTCATTTTTCTACATTTTAAACACAAAGTTATGGACCACAGCTCTGATTGGTTGTTTTTTACCGGGAGCGCATGACTTTCTGCAAATGGCAATAGGACCACTGGGAGGAGCCAGAGGAGCTTGATTCTTTTCACAGATTATCTGTCTCATATTCTACTGTCAGGACATAAAGACAGGTTTAATAAATATGTAAAAAAATATTTTTTTTTACAAAAGTTCCCTACAGCACCTTTAAGTAACTGTTAACTTAGACTTTTGCCTCAGTGACCTCCTAATTTGCTGCATATTAACAGTTAGCATACAATAGTTCAGTTTAGGTTAAGATTAAAGGATCTAGAATATGGTCATGCAGAATAAGGCATTAATATGTGGTTTATAAGTATTAATAAACCGCAAGTAATAAGCATTCCAGTTAATAGAGAGAACTGGTCCTTTGTTTAGCATTGTTCCATCTAATGCAATAACTATAGCTAAAGACCTGAACCTTAGAGTAAAGTGTTACCAATTTTTTAAAGAAACTGTCCATGGGAGCGATATTACATATGTGATATGAAATATGAAGGTGTAAATCTGTGGGTTTTTCTCCATGCACAGATTCCATGTGGTTCTGGTCATTACAAACAAAATACTGTCAACACTTTGTGACCTTGGTTTCCAGTGACTGCTATTCAGAAGACAGATCACAAGTTGGTGTGGGCTGAACACATTGTGGAGCTCTCGTTTAGCTTTCTCTCCTCGTTCACTCGTTCACCATGTATTTGTCGGCGGTGGCGTTTTGCCCAAGCCGTCAATAGAGTTTTTGTTTACACTGTCTGGTGCTTGTGCTTTGGCTCCGAGGCAAATTGCAAGGAAGTGAATTTAGCATGAAACTGATGCCCAGTAATGAAGGCCAAGCATACAGGCGAGCAGTTGGAGTAATTATATTTCTTTTGCTCCCCCCCCCTCCACTTTCTCTCTCTCTCTCTCTGGTTTCTCCTCCTTCTGTTGATATGTTTATCTAGCCTCCCCCAGTGGACCTGCTTAAATTCGTATTCTCCACGCTAGCTATCGACTTGGGCTAGAATAGCTTCTGAAAAGCTTCAAAGCTAATTGCCTTGGAAGTGCAAGGGGAAGCAAATTAGTGTCACACCACAAGAAGTGAATGAAACATTCCCATTTCCTTTTCACGTGGCTTTGTGAGAACAATTTCCGATGCGCACCAGGCCTCCACTGGGCCAGTGAGTGGCAGACGAGTGGCCCAACTGAGATTTGGTCGAAGAAAGTCTGAAAGTTGCTGAATTTTCCTGAGTGCTCATTGGACGAGGCAGAGAAATGGAACAATTCTGTCTTGAAATTGGATGTAATATCAATAGGGCAGAAAATAATGAGCAGGTACAGGTCTTTGTGTGGAACCAGAACGAGAGATGTGGTCCTTGGCTTGTGTGGATTCGTGCCGTGTCCGAAGATGCGATACAGAGGAGTAGTTCAGCGGAAAATGAAAAATCTGTCGTTTTGAAATCCCTCATGCGGTTACAAACCCCATATGACTGATTTACTTCCACTGGATTTACACAGAATGTTCATGCTGCTTTTTCCCATAGACTGGAACAATATTGTGACCAGGGTTTACAATATATATATATATATATATATATATATATATATATATATTCTGTATTCTGTAGTATTCTGAAGTTATACATACAATAGTTTTTTGCAGGAACAAACCAAAGTGTTTTTTTCTTCTTCTTCCACTGGCATGTACACTACCCTTCAAAGGTGTACGGTCAGGTATTTATTTATTTAGGGCTTAATGCTTAGTAACAAAGCATTAATTACAGTGACAACAAAAACATTAACGATGTTAGAATATATTACATTTACATTTAATTATTTAGCAGAAACTTTTATCCAAAGTGACTTACTATATATATATATATTTTTTGATTAAATACATACAAGTAATATTGTTGATTGAAGTTGATTGAGTTAATTTATATATTGCACATGAAACACAGGGTCAAGCCACCCTGCTTAACATTATTTTCTATTTCATATAACTTCATATAACTTCTCTGCATCCACAGAACACAAAAGGAGAAAGTGTGAAAAATGTGCTATTGCACTTTTCCATGCACTTATAATAAATTGGGACTGAAACTTTCAAGCATCATTAATTACATAAAACATGGAAGCATGAGTAAGCAGGCCGTACTACATAAATATGTTAAACATACAAACATAACTTCAAAAGACTTGGAATTTATTTCTTTTATAAAACTTTGATTTTGCTTTGTTATCATTTCGGAGTTTGACAGCCATAGTCCTCATTTACTTTTAGTAATCTGAAAAGTTTCTAAGATATTTTTTTTTAGAAGAAAATAAGGCACGCAGGATTGGAATGACATAAGAGTGAGTAAATAATGACAGAATTAACATTTTTGGGTGAACTATTTTACTGCATGTATGTGTGTGTGTGTGTGTGTGTGTGTTATTCTGTGCATTTGGCACTAGAGATTCTGGGGAAATTAAAGCAGGGGATTTGATCACTCTGTACTTTTAGGGCTGGAGCAGAGTGACTATATGGATTTCTTGCATTTTGAGTCAAACAACAAGCAGCAGAAAAAGATGATGCAACAGTGGAATAGTGAAATCCCAAAAGTTCAGCTCCAACAGCCAAAGATTTGTGACAAATATGTTGTGCCTGATCATTTTACTAGAGAAACTAAGAGCAAGAGATCATAAGGACCTAGAAAGCCATTTTTTCTTTTAAAGTTAGTTTTACTCAGCCAAATGTAACTAGACATTCTGAATAAACATTGAGGAGATTCATCTAAGTATTTAAGAAGAGAAAACATTCTCAAAATGCATCTTCTTCACTTTCAGGCCAGCTGCTTTCATGGGTTTGAAGAAAATCATGCAAGTTAGTTAAAATCAGTTTGTTTATAACGCCTTATAATGCCAGACAAAGCTCTTGCCTGTACTTGCATCTGGCCGAAGTTAATATGATATCATAACTTCAGTAGACGTTCACTTCTTATTAGTTCTGCAAATGGCAAAATTTCAAGAGGGTAAAGATCTAGATGTCATTGATTCTACTTCTACTGTCTGAATCAAATTCTCTCAAAGACCCCGCAGGCTCTTGGTAGAGCAGCTAACAGCACTTAATAATGAATTGATCAATTTGGCCTTTCCTTGATGTGTGTGTTTTTAAGTGCACCGCTCTTTGAGACATCGATGTTAAGTGATATACAACAAATAAATGCATTGATAAATTAAGATAATCAGGGGGTTGCACTTTGCTGAAGTGTAGATTAGAGCTCACAGATGTTTCTACTCTAAAAGAGTCAATGATTTGTGTCAATGACATGCATTTGTTTCTCAGTGGTTTACAGTCTAAGTTCACGTTCCTCGTCTGTGATCTAGATTCATGCTTTCCAGGAGCTTTTGTGTTGTTTGTGTACAAGGGCATAGACATATTCACTCTCATTCACACATTCTTAATTGCCTATTTACCTGTTTCCCACTTAAGGCCATTTATTCCTTTACAAGTTTAATTAAATGATTATCCAGCCTTATGGTAGGCATAAAGAAAATCCTTAACCTTAATATGTAATCTACACCAGTGCACCAATTCAAATCTGAGTGTAACTAATGGGACTAATTAACACAGTATGTAGCGTAGCCTGAACGGTGGATTTCTGCTCAAATGGCCTTCTGGGATGTGCATGTTTACAGATCTGATAACCAGATTCAGACTAGCATGAAAAAAATGTGTTCATAGGACCACTAGACCCCCAGCTAGAAAATATGTGTAATAATTAATTAATTTATCTTGAGACGGATATTAAATTTGTTGCTGAGATATGCTATTAGACAGTCATCACAATCTAAAGCAACAGCATATTGACTTGCATCTTTAATCCAGCATGCAAGCAAATATATATAATAAAAATTATATATATATATATATATATATATATATATATATATATATATATATATATATATATATAGTAAATGAATAAATGTTAATGTAATATTAAGTCATTGACCTTGACACCTGATTGGCAATACAGTTAATTTACTTTTTTTTTTTTTTTTTTTTTTTCACACATTTTCAAAACTTTACACACAAATCCAAAAATTGCACACACAAAATGTTAAATTCCTCACATCTCTTGCAAAATGAAGCACTGCATTCAAAATATCACAAATACATCTCAAAAGCAAAAATGTGCAAACACCTTTGTCATAATATGTTTGCCATAAACAGTTACATAGAGAATTGTGTGTTGTTTCGCAAAAAGTTTTTTATGAAATGGAAAACTGAGTGAAAGGCCGATAATTAGTCTATGGTTTTGCCGATTTGGCATGTGGTTCTGGTGTTTGAGTGTCAGGTTTCAGAAATTTTGTGCAAGTAGTAAAAAAAAAAAAAAAACTGTAAGAATGCATATCCATGGACATGGACATATCCTTCATTTTCAGCCAAGATTATAAAGAAAAGTTTGAAATAATGTCCATGCACATAGTGAGGATATTTCAGTTAATTCTCAGAGATGTCAAATCATATTCTTTATTCTGTCTGAGCTGAAAAGTCTCTCGTTTAGTGTTTTATGCATGAGTGTGTGAGAAGACAAAGGCTAAACAGCGGCTACATGCCGAGCTTGTCAAGGGAGGTAATTAACAGCACAGGGTAAAATCACCTGCAGTGTTTCCTGCTTTTTAGAACACACTGAGTCCATCAGGCAACATGCACAACCAGAGCTGAGAGGAACCATCATTAGCAAGAGCTTTTGCATCACGTTGTGTTGTTTGGAAAGTGTGTGTGTGTGTGTGAGACAAAGGCAGAGAAAGTAAGTTTGTGAGAGAAATAAGATCTACTTAACATTCAGAAAGCTCAAGACAACTTAGCTGTTAAAATCCATAGAATAACAAGGCATACATTACTTATTTATTTGGTACAGGAAATTATAACAAAATGTGATAACTGTGTGTGTGTGTGGGGGGGGGGGGGATGGGGGGGTAAACAGTAATATTGTGAAAAATTATTCCAGTCTTTTTGTGGAGATTCAAAAAAAAAAAATATCTGGATTCTTTGTTAAAAATAAGTTACAAAGTACAGCATTTAATTCCAAACATTAACATTATAAATGTCTTTAATGTCACTTTTAGTCAATTTAATGCATCCTTGCAAAAAAATACAAAAAAACTTTTTGTTTAGTTATTCAGGGTACCACACACTCTCTTATTCTTGCAACATATTTTAATCAACCATTATGTATGTATGTGTGTATGTATGTATTTAAGTAAATACTCTCTTGGTACTGAAGTGAAAGTTTTGAAAGTTGCAGTATGTTTTTGTACCACACAAAACTCTTTTATCTCAAAAGATCAATACAAAGTTGATTCCTAACAAAACAAGTCCTTTAATTCCTGTTGCTATTTTTAGCATTACAACGTAATTCAAGGCCGTGGTGCTTTCACCTGTTTCCAGTCTCTCTCTCTCTCTCTCTCTCTCTCTCTCTCTCGCTTTCCCTTTCACTAACAAATACACACTCAAAACATGTAACACCAATTTGTGAAAAAAGGATGGATCTGAGAACAGAGTAAAGCATTACACACACTCCTCTTTCTGTTTCCACTGGGGAGCGTGTTTGATTTTCTCGAGCAGCTCCAGTTCATCCAGCAAAGCCTGTGAGCTGAGTGCAAATACACGCTAAAGTGACTCTCTTGCTAAAATGGCTGCTCTCATTAGTTCTTTTTCACTTCTTCTCTCTTTTTCACACCATCTCTGAAGGTCCACAGCGAGCTGTAATCCAAATGTACTACAACCAAAATCTAGTGCAAAGTGTCAGCTCCGTTTTCAGGCTGAATTAGATTTTGAGCAAATTTGTGCCTCCAAAAGCAAACTTTATTTCGCTGTGTCTGAAAACCTTGTGAGCTGCCAAGCTAAAAACGGCATTTTTGGGTGCATTCAGAGTACTGTTTAGACACAAATGCCACTCAGACACTATCACAGATTCATTTCATTGAATTCACACACTTCAAGGCATTTATGTGAGGAAGTTAGTGGGAAGGAACTTGTTTTAGGACGCAGAGACTTCCATTACCAGGCAGACGGAGGCAGCTGGGACAAGTCTGATCTCTGGAGGTCGACTGATCAACGGGGTCAATAACGGCCTCAAACATCTTCAAATTGCCACCAGACATTTACCCTCTCTCTTTCTGTTAGCTTGTTCTTTTTTTCCTATCTCTGTCTGTTTTCACAGATGGAAAAGTGACAAATAAAGAGCAAATCAACCCCACAGCAGAACAGAGGTCTATCTTTCATTTTTAGATGTCGCAAAGCATCTACACATTACTCAAAAAGTAGTCGGCGAAGGTTGTGTAAGCATGATGAATATTCAACATAAGGCCATCAGTAATACAGTTTTAAAAGATGTTTATAGAACTAAAAAGAATAAAGCCAACTGTGTGCGTTTTATTGTTGTTGTTGTTGTTGTTGTTTTTTAGCAATTATGTCAAGTAGATTTATTATGGATGGATAGATGAACTGTTGATTCCAGTCCAGTACCTTCACTGTCTTTTGGAGATTCAGCCTTAACTCTCTGAAGAGTAATTGAAATCAAAATTACATTTTCAGCTCCAAAGCTATAAAATGTTCCCTGTCACTTCACCTTTCCACTGAATTAAAATGGAATTAGTGGTAATTGTCGAAGCTTTAGGGATTATATTATTTAACAGGAAGCCTTTTGAACACCTGAAAGACTTTCTGGAGATAAGAGATTTCCATTAAAATCCCCCTAGACAAGACACTAAAGGAGCGCTGCGAAATAAAGAGCCTTTAACACCTTCCTGTGCTAATAATTAGACAGGGACATACAATTATTCCTATGTGCCAATTGATTGGGTGATTGATTTATTAAAGCACAGCTTCTTTGAAGGCAGCAGGACAGATGATGGTCATTAATTAGCTGACCGCAGGGAAACTGTGAAATGTTTGAATCGAGGGAATGTGTCTCCTAGAATACATGAAAACAAAAAGTGCTGTAGAAGGAATATTGTGAAAGGTAAACACTGCGAAATATTATATCTGAATATTAATAAGCTTGTTTTAAACTTCCCACTGACCAGATGCTAGTTCAAGGGTCACTGACAAATAATGACACAAGATTGAATTAGAAAATATTGGTCTAAACATGTTAAGCAGTTAGAATTTAATCTTAGGATCTGTGTTGATTTTTTATGTTTTTGATAATGTATTATTATTATTATTATTATTATTGTTATTATTATTATCATCATTATTTATTTATTTATTTTTTGGTATTTGATGCCTGTTTATTGTGTAACCATAAAGACAAAAATAAATAAATAATATATTTATATATATATATATATGTCAGACACAGACGAGGACACAGAGGATTCAGTGATAAGGTAGTTTAATGTTAATCAGAGGTTTCAGACACAGGTGAATCTTGACATGTGGATAGAACGGTGACAACACAACTTCCCTTATGGTGAACGGTGATCCAGATGGTGCTCAGATGAAGACGATGGGGACAGGAAGACTGACGAGGATGAAGAGGGTTCAAGAGTTCAGGTAGGTTTAATAATGGCGTTCAGGCAAGTGAGGAGATCGGTGCAAGACCAGACGATGAGTGATGGTGACTGATGGCTTTATATGTGGTTCTGGTGATGATGCACAGGAGTTCAGAATTCGGGTGATTGGGGACGAGTGGGTGTGGCGTAAGTGTCCGATTCCGGGAGTGTAGAAGGTGTGGCTGTGACAGTACCCCCTCCTGACGGCTGGGATCTTGTGCGACGACGGGGTCTACCTCGGCCACGGGGAGCGGGGCGGTCTGGATGGTCTTGATGAAAGTCAGTGAGAAGGCTGGGGTCCAGGATGTCGTTACGATTAACCCAGCAACGCTCCTCCGGGCCGTAGTTTTCCCAGTCCACAAGGTACTCCAGTTGAGGACCCCGTCATCGAGAGTCGAGGATAGCTCTCACCCGCAAGATATCGTTGTCGTCTTCGATGGAAGGAGGAGGAGGTACGGCATTATCACCAGGTTCTGTGGATGGAGGAGACAAAGGTTCAGTGAAGGGTTTGAGGAGTGAGACATGGAATGAAGGTGAGATACGGTACTGTGCAGGGAGTTGGAGTCTATAGGTCACTTCGTTCAGTTGCCGTTCAATAGTGAATGGTCCGATGTATCGGGGACTCAGCTTACGGCAGGGCAGTCGGAGGCGGATGTCCCTCGTCGAGAGCCAGACTTGTTATCCAGGTTGGTATTGCGGCGTGGGTCCTCGACGAGCGTCCTTTGGGGTCCTTATGCCTCCGCACTGCCCGCTGGAGATGCACGTGAGCCGAGTCCCAGACCCTCTCGCTCTGTCGGAACCAGTGATCTACCGCTGGGACCTGCGAGGGCTCACCTGACCATGGGAAGAGCGGAGGTTGGTATCCAAGGACACATTGGAAGGGGGTGAGCCCGGTGGTAGATTGCTGGAGGGAGTTCTGAGCGTATTCGGCCCAGGGTAGGTACTGGCTCCAACAGTCCTGGTTACGGTGGCAGTAAATCCTCAGGAACCTCCCCAGCTCCTGAATCTTACGCTCCGTCTGGCCGTTGGTCTGAGGATGGTATCCCGAGGAGAGACTGACGGACACCCCTAGAAGACGGAAGAAAGCTGACCAGACTCTAGAGATGAATTGGGGGCCTCTGTCGGAGACGATATCTTCTGGGATGCCAAAGTGACGGAAGACGTTGTGGAATAGTGCCTCTGCCGCTTCGAACGCAGTGGGGAGTCCTTTGAGAGGGATGAGTTTACATGATTTTGAAAACCTGTCGACCACTACCAGTACACAGGTGTAGCCTTGAGAGAGAGGGAGGTCAGTCATGAAATCAATGCCGATATGGGTCCATGGACGTTCAGGAATGGGCAGAGGCACCAGTTTACCTTCCGGGAGTCTTCTAGGGGTGTCTGCTATGGCGCAGACGGAGCATCCTTTGAGGTAGCGGACCGTATCCAGAGCCATCGATGGCCACCAGTAACGCTGTTGTAGGAGCGAGAGGGTCCGCCTTCTGCCTGGGTGTCCAGAGCCCGGAGAGGTGTGAGCTAAGTCCAGGAGGGTAATCCGATGTTGAGGGGGGACGAAGAGTTTCCCTTCTGGACCTCCCGGCGGAGCAGGGTGTTGAAGGTTTTCCTGTGCAATCAGATGATCAATACTCCACTGGATAGGACTAACTATCATGGCTGGAGGGAGGATTGGTTCTGGAGATTCGGGTTCGGGATGTGCTTGATGAAGACGGGAGAGGGCGTCGGCTCTATTGTTCTGGGAGCCAGGGCGATAGGTGACCTTGAAGTTGAATCTCGTGAAGAACAAGGCCCATCTAGCTTGGCGATGATTCAGTCTTTTGGCTTCACGGAGGTATTCCAGGTTCCGGTGGTCGGTCACCACCTCGAAAGGGAACTGGGCTCCCTCCAGCCAGTGACGCCATTCTTCCAGAGCCAGCTTAATGGCCAGTAGTTCACGGTTACCGATGTCATAATTCTGCTCCGCCGGGGATAGCTTCTTCGAGAAGAAGGCACATGGATGGAGTCGTGGTGGATTCCCCTGCCGCTGGGAGAGAACTGCTCCGACCCCGGTGGATGAGGCGTCCACTTCCACGATGAACTGGTGGCTGGGATCAGGGTGGATGAGGATTGGAGCGGTCTTGAAGGCTTGTTTGAGCAGGTGGAAAGCTTCAGTGGCCTCGGGGTTCCAGGACAGAGACTTGGGCCGGTTCCGGAGGAGAGAAGTTAGAGGGGAGCTGAGTAAACTGTAGTCCTTGATGAATCTTCGATAAAAGTTGGCAAAGCCCAGGAAGCATTGAAGTTCTTTTATGGAGCCGGGTTGAGGCCAGTGTGTGATGACGTCCACCTTCCCCTGGTCCATCTTCACGCCACATGGGTCGATGATGTAACCTAAGAACTGGACTGAGGGCGTATGGAACTCACATTTTTCGGATTTGAGGTAAAGGTGGTGTTCCCGGAGTTTTCGGAGTACGAGGATGACATGATGGATATGTTCTTGCTTGGATGTGGAGTAGATGAGGATGTCGTCGATGTAGACAATTACGAACTTGTTAAGGTAATCTCTGAAGACTTCATTCATGTAGTTTTGGAAGACGGATGGACTGTTGGATAACCCATACGGCATGACCCGGTATTCATAGTGCCCGGAAGAAGTGATGAAAGCGGTCTTCCATTCGTCCCCCTTCCGGATGCGGATTAGGTTGTAGGCGCTCCTCAAGTCCAGTTTCGTGAAGATCCTGGCTCCGCGTAGTTGTTCCAACGCCGCTGGGACCAGGGGAAGAGGATAACTGAATTTGACGGTTTGTGAATTGAGGTGGCGATAATCGATGCACAGCCTCAAGCCTCCGTCCTTCTTGGCCATGAAGAAGAAGCTGGAAGTGGCAGGGGAAGTAGATGGTCGGATGAACTCCTGAGCGAGGGCTTCCTGTATATACTCCTCCATGGCCTTCTGCTCCGGGATGGACAGGGGATAGATTCGTCCTTTAGGAAGGGTTGCTCCAGGCAGGAGGTCAATGGCGCAGTCCCATGGCCTATGAGGTGGTAGCTTCATTGCCAACCGCTTACTGAACACATCCTGGAACGCCCGATATTCAGGAGGGATGATATGATCCATCTTCGTGTCGGGGCTCTCCACTGATGTGGACTGGACCGGTAGGGAAGACTTCCTTAAGGGAGGACTGACCTTGGGGATTTTAGCTGGAGGAGTGATGCAGGTATGATGGCAGGACATTCCCCATTTCAGGATCTCGCCAGTGGGCCAATGGATGTGAGGTTGGTGGAGGTTAAGCCAGGGGCGTCCCAGGATGATGTCTGCGGTGGATTCCTCCAGCACCATGAACGTGATGTCTTCTTCGTGCAGGAGTCCCACGCGGAGGATGATTGTGGGGGAGAAATAGTGGACACGACCCTTGCCCAGCGGCTTTCCCTGTATGGTGGTTACTTTGAGTTCGACAGGGCTTCGGTGATGTTTGGCGTTGAGACGAGTTAAGGTTTGCCGGTTGATGAAGTTCCCCGCCGAACCGGAGTCGATGAGGGCTTGTACTAAAACAGAAGAGCAAAGGTGTCTTAGAGTAACCCAGGTCTTAGTTAGATGAGCAGTTTGAGGAGGTATATGGATGGTACTCACCGCTGGGCGTGGAGGTCGAACTGGACAGGATGGTAAGAGGTGTCCATCTCCCCCACAATAGAGACATAGCCCGGCGTTGATCCTCCGCTGACGTTCCGATGCGGACAGATGGTGAGAGTCCACTTGCATGGGTTCAGGTGCTGGAGGAGCGACAGATGGTATAGCGGGCGGAGGAAGTACAGCGGGAGTGAGCGGATGACAGGCAGTGAGTCTCTGGGCAACTCGAATGGATTTCTGAATGAGATTCTCTAGTCCTAGTGAGTCTTCGTACACAACTATCAAACGTTGTATCTTGTCATTCAATCCGTGGCGATATGCTGTAATTAAGGCAGTTTCATTCCAGCTGCTTATGTAAGCAAGAGTACGGAAGCGTATGGCATAATCACTCACAGATTCATCTCTCTGTTGGTGAATGGTAAATAATTGGTCATGGACAGACAATGCAGAAGTTTGATGGCCAAAGACGGATTTTAACTGGGAACAGAAGTTAGTGACGGATCCAAGGGCAGGTGAGTTCGAGTCCCAGAGAGATTCAGCCCATTGGAGGGCCTTACCTGAGAGTAGGATGATGATGAAGGCTACTCGACTGCGTTCGGAGGTGAATAAATGAGAGTTGGATTCCATATAGAGGGAACACTGTAGCAGGAACCCGCTGCAATCCTCCGCCGTGCCGCTGTATGTCGCTGGTTTGGCCATGGGACTCGCAGGGGCAACTGAAGAAGTGACCGGAGTTGTAGCGGTGTTTGAGTTGTTGACAGCCGGTGAAGAAGGGGGAGTTTGTTGCATCAGTGAGGACCGTACAGCGTGAACCAGTTGCGTGAAGGGATCCGCGGTGCGGTCCTCGCCCGTGTCCGAAGAGCTCTGCATGCGGTCTGGTCTTCTGTCAGACACAGACGAGGACACAGAGGATTCAGTGATAAGGTAGTTTAATGTGAATCAGAGGTTTCAGACACAGGTGAATCTTGACACGTGGATAGAACGGTGACAACACAACTTCCCTTATGGTGAACGGTGATCCAGATGGTGCTCAGATGAAGACCATGGGGACAGGAAGACTGACGAGGATGAAGAGGGTTCAAGAGTTCAGGTAGGTTTAATAATGGCGTTCAGGCAAGTGAGGAGATCGGTGCAAGACCAGACGATGAGTGATGGTGACTGATGGCTTTATATGTGGTTCTGGTGATGATGCACAGGAGTTCAGAATTCGGGTGATTGGGGACGAGTGGGTGTGGCGTAAGTGTCCGATTCCGGGAGTGTAGAAGGTGTGGCTGTGACAATATATATATATAAATAAATAAATAAATAAATAAATAAATAAATAAATAAATAAATAAATAATAATAATAATAATTCAAAGTTTTAAAATAAAATAATAATTTATTATATATTTTATATAATAATGAAATAATACATACTATTATTTATCAATTAACTGCATGTACAGAAAGAGTCTGATATGTGAATTATTGTTCCATACTGATACACTGTATGTACTGTACTTTAAACTTTATTTATCTACAATTAATTTCTGAATTTAAAATCATGGTTTTTTAATGGGCTGGGGACATGGCTTCTGATGAGAGTACCAGTCTTCTCTCATGGGGCTGTAGACGACTGATTCATTTCACATGTCTTTATCCTCAGCTGCGATGGAAGATTACGTCAACTTTGTAATACAATATTGAAAGTGGGTTGTTCTGTATCCTCAGTGTTTAATTGCCAGTGTCTTTATATTCATATTCTGTCACTGTCTAGACAGCAAACAACACTGCTACCTAAGATGACAATGCATAATCAGGCAGCCTTATTGTTTACCCAGCGTCCCTCTGTGTCTTCATATTAATCATTAGCATTGAAATGATGTTCCAGTCGCTTTAATGAATCGGCTTATTTTCAGTATGAATCTAGCTTCTTTTAATAACGTTAATGGAAATGACTAAACTCTGCTCATTTGAGATAATTTAAAGATGGATTTAAGAATGACTTGAATGCCTTTAGAGAAATGAAGTGGATCAGAATTATTCTCCCTCTATAATTGCTCAAGGCATTTGCTCACTCTCTCGCTCTCTCTCTCTCTCTGTGTGTGTGTGTGTGTGTGTGTGTTTAATGCTATTTTTATAATATTTAAATAACAATATTTCTTATATTGCATGAAAACATGCATACTGTAAATAAAAATAAATAAATAAATAATAATAAGTATTATTAAGGTTGTTGTTGTATATTTTAATACTTTACTACTACTAATAATAATAATAGTAATTTGTCAGTACTTATTGATGCTAATTAATTCCAATGAATTTATTTCTTCTGTGGAAAACAAAATAACATTTCGATCATTACATGCAATTGTATTTATAAGACTATATATGCAGTTTTAAGGAATTTTATGCAACTTTAATTATTTGTATGACACATGATGCCTTTGCACCCTATTTAAAACTTAAGAGCTTCAGTCTTGAATCATGGCTATTGCTTGAAAAAGTGTTACAAGAACATTCTTTGGAATGTTTTCTTTTGTATTTAATAAAGAAAGAAAGTAATATGAGAGTGGAAAACAGCTGAGTGCATGATACCTTTTCTTTTTCTTTTTTTTTTTTTTTTTTGGCTAAACTATGCCATGACGAGGTAAAGAGGAAAGCTTTAAATTTAACATGAAATGTTTTCCCACTTTTTAAAGTCACGCATATAATTACATAATCAACGGTGACAAACGCAACTCAGCAGAATGAAGAAACTGCGTGAAAAACACTTCTGCATGCTCAGTACTAATGTATTCGCTTTCTGAAAGCAGTGTGAGGATGGTTATTATGAGGCCAGTGACTAATATGTAAAAACCTGGCTTTAGAATCTCCTGAGGTGGGTATATAGAACAGAAGTTTGTGAAATAAATTGCACTTGATTAGTAGTTGAATTTATTCTGCTGAGTCTTGCCGGCTGTGTTAGAAAGACGAGAGGCCGGTCATGCATACTGATGTGAGGATCAGAGAGGAAAGCTATAATATCTTACATTACGGAGAGACACTAATGGCATCATGCTGATAAACCCGATTTAGACAAAGGACATGCACAAGGTCTTCTGTGTAACGAATTCAATTGCACAGGTGGATTTGTATATCAAATGAAATCAAAGTGCAGCCCGTTTGCTGTGGCACATGAATGAAAGACGCTTCACTTTGATAAGAGATGTTTTATGTCTTGGTTTGATTGCCAGTTCTTGATAAAGACAGCATGTAGAAAAGAAAGAAAAAAAAAGAGACAAAAAAAGAAAAAAAAAACAGCTCATACACATAATTTAGTATAGTACACATCACACTATAAATAATACAAAATAATAGCTAGAAAATTGTTAGGTGTTAAAAAAAGAGAAAAGACATGTTATTCTTTACAAATATTCTGCCTTTTCATAAAAACCTCATGCAATTTTAAACTTCCAAAGTGTAATCAAACATATATTTAGATGTGAGATTTATTTCTGGGAAGTTGCTAATTGTTGATTATGTTTGTAAAATAAGGTGCAAAAAAAAAACATTCTAACAACTTACATTTAACCAATATGTTCCCATATTCTGAAAAATTGCATTTAAATGATTAAAGTTAGCAGAGAGAGTATATTATTTTCACTTTTCAACAAAACATCACATAATATAAAAATTCACCCAATGTTGATTTGCAATTTAATTTAACACACACACACACACACACACACACACGGGCACACACACACAAGCACACGTATTATTATTAGCATTATTATTAATGATATTTTAACAAAATTGCCAAGAAACCTGATCTAACTATTCAATAATAAAAGTGCATCTAATCATCAGAAGTTCTTGAAAGGCAAACTGTGTTGTTAAAAGTTAGTTAAATTTGCCAGCAAGCAGCAAACAAAAAGTTGCTTTCACAAAATCTTTCTTGAGCAGTGAACCATGATATGTGAATATGAAGTCAATCATGAAGAAACGGTATGCAGCAAATTGCACCACTGTAATATAGACAATTAAAATGATGGGTTGTCCACACTGAATATGCCTAAGAACATCCCTTTTCTATGGTACAGTCACTATATATATATATATATATATATATATATATATATATATATATATATATATATATATATATATATATATATATATATATATATATATATATATATATATATATATATATAAGACAAATGTACTTATAAGGAACAACTGGAGGATCAATTTGCAACTCATTAGGTCAACTGGCAACATGATTGGGTATAAAAAGAGCCCCTCAGAGTGGCAGTGTCTCTCAGAAGTCAAGAAGGGCAGAGGATCACCAATTCCCCCAATGCTGCGGCGAAAAATAGCAGAGCAATATCAGAAAGGAGTTTCTCAGAGAAAAATTGCAAAGAGTTTGAAGTTATCATCATCTACAGTGCATAATACAGTATCATCCAAAGATTCAGAGAATCTGGAACAATCTATGTGCGTAAGGGTCCATACTGGATGCCTGTGATCTTTGGGCCCTTAGACAGCACTGCATCACATACAGGAATGCCACTGTAAAGGAATCACAACATGGGCTCAGGAATACTTCCAGAAAACATTGTCGGTGAACACAATCCACCGTGCCATTCGCCAGCTAGAACTCTATAGGTCAAAAAAGAAGCCATATCTAAACATGTTCCAGAAGCGCAGGCATTTTCTCTGGGCCAAGGCTCATTTAAAATGGACTGTGGCAAAGTGGAAAACTGTTCTGTGGTCAGACGAATCAAAATTTGAAGTTATTTTTGGAAAACCAGGACGCCATGTCATCCGGACAAAAGAGGACAAGGACAACCCAAGTTATTATCAGCGCTCAGTTCTGAAGCCTGCATCTCTGATGGTATGGGGTTGCATAAGTGCGTGTGGCATGGGCAGCTTACACATCTGGAAAGGCAATATCAATGCTGAAAGGTATATCCAAGTTCTAGAACAACATATGCTCCCATCCAGACATCGTCTCTTTCAGGGAAGACCTTGCATTTTCCAACATGACAATCCCAGACCACATCTGCATCAATTACAACATCATGGCTGCGTAGAAGAAGGATCCGGGCACTGAAATGACCAGCCTGCAGTCCAGATCTTTCACACACATAAAACATTTGGCACATCATAAAGAGGAAGATGCGACAAAGAAGACCCCAGACAGTTGAGCAACTAGAAGCCTGTATTAGACAAAAATGGGACAACATTCCCATTACTAAACTTGAGCAACTTGTCTCCTCAGTCCCCAGACGTTTGCAGACTGTTATAAAAAGAAGAGGGGATGCCACACAGTGGTAAACATGGCCTTGTCCCAACTTTTTTTAAATATGTTGATGCCATGAAATTTAAAATCAACTTATTTTTCCCTTAAAATTATACATTTTCTCAGTTTAAACATTTGATATGTCATCTATGTTGTATTCTGAATAAAATATTGAAAATTTAAAATTCCACATCATTGCATTCTGTTTTTATTCACAATTTGTACAGTGTCCCAACTTTTTTGGAATCAGGTTTGTATAATATGTACAAATAATATAAATATCTTAAATAAAGTAAAACACAGGACAATTGAAAAATTGAGCTTTACATAATTCAGATTCATGTTTATATTTTATATGGGGTATCACATGTTTAGTAGTGCATACTAGTATATTGATTGATGACACAAGATGGCGGCACTTTCCAACACGTGGTAACAACACTGAATTTGGATGAAGGAGATTGGTCTTGACTTCAGGATAGGGTACACTCAACATGTTCTTCTGACCACTGTGGAGGGAGTGAGAAGCACCAAGTTCCTGGGTGTGCACATCACAGAGGAACTCTCCTGGACCAATAACATTGCAGCAATTGCCAAGAAAGCAAAGCAGCATCTCTACTTCCTCTGCAAACTGAGAAGAGCCAGAGCCCCGGGCCCCATCATGTGCACCTACTACAGAGACACCATCAAGAGCATCCTGCATCAATGTGTGGTATGGTGCCTGCAACGCATCCTTCTGGAAGACCCTTGGTGTCTCTCTCCCCTCCCTCCAGGACATTTATGGAACCTCTCTCATCTGTAAAGCCTTCTGCATTGCAGGTGATCCCACACACCCGTCGCACAGTTTCTTCAGTGTGCTGCCATCAGGGAGGAGACTGTGGAGTCTCCAGGCCAGGACCAGCAGACTGAAGGACAGCTTCATTCATCAGGCTGTCAGGAAGCTGAACTCCCTCCCGACCTTGCCCTCTCCCCTCTTTTGCCCCAGGCAACACAAAACTATAAACCCCCCCCCCCCCCCCCCCAGCTCCCACATCATCAGTTTCTTCCACTTTCCCCCCCACAACCAAACTGTGGCCTGCAACAGACACTTTTGGTGTACTACCTCAATCAACTACCTCTCCAGTCAGGTTAAATAAAGAACTTCTCTCTGAACTTTTTGTCACTTTAATCAGTCTGAATAAGCTCTTTTGCACTAAAATCATTTTGTTTACTTCAGTGGTTTGCACTTAATCTGCCATGTGCCCTGTGCGTTTTAATTTTATTACATGCCCTCGTTTGTATAGTTGTATTTTATATTTAATGTGCATTTATCTGTGTTTTTATGCTCTACTGTTAGTGTTATCTGTATGCACCAAGGGTCAGAGAGTAACGGAATTTCAATTCTCTGTATGTATTTGCTTTACATGTGGAAGAATTGACAATAAAGCAGACTTGACTTGACTTGACTTGATTGAAGGTGTTACATTGGCATTTTTCTTATGAGACTGGCTTCATTTCTCTATGCAAACAGGCTTCTTCCTGCAGGCAGTGGCTCTTTACACACAATCTTCACGAGACAGAGGAGGAAAGTGAGTGAACAGTCAATTGTATGTCTGATGATAAAAGAGCTGAGAGAGAAAAAAAGAGGAAAGAGTCTCTTAAAACTGTTTAAAACAGTATTGATAGATGGCGCCGTATCTCTTGTGTTTCAGTGTCATCATTTACACAGTGAAGGGCTGGACTGATCACGCCCTAATTGAATGTCTTGATCGATCCATAAGCCATAGTGCTGGAGCCAGAGATTGACAGACAGCTTGGAAACCAAGATGATTAAAAAAAAAAAAAAAAGACATCATTGAACATTTTATTAAGAATATAGTTGAGAGGTTTGAAATGATCAGTAATCAATAATCAAAAATCAAGTTAATTCTTATTCTTATACTTATCAAGGCTGAATTTATTTGATCAAAATGCAGGGCAAGAAAAAAAAAGTCTTTAATATTGCCAAATATCATTGCAATTTTACATACTTATTTTAATATACTTAAAAAATACAATTTATTCCTGTAATGCAAATCAGAATTTTCAGCATCATTAGTCCATTTTTTTTTTTTTTCAGGATTCTTTGATAAATAAAAAGTTAAAATGTTAAAAATAAATAAAAACAACTATTTTGTAACAATATACTGTACACAGTTTGGGGTTAGTATTATTAATATTAACACATTCTTTCTTTTTTTTAATATTTTTATTTATTCCACTTTGTATCAAGTGGCCTTTAACTGCACTTAACCAAATTTAAATAATTTAATACAATGCACTTATTGTGTACATGCATGTTTTTTACATTGTACTTTTATCTAAAATGAATAAATAGATAAATACAAATCATGCATGCAATTACATCTGTAATTAATTTCTGTAATAACATTTAGAAATACGCTGTTGACCCATCCCTTTCACCTTAACCTTCCCTTAAACCTACCCATACCACCAAACCTGTCCCCAACCTTACCAATGTCCCACCTCAATCGCAGAAAAAAAGTGTTTTGCAATACATTATGAACACATACATTGTACTTATATTTTGATACAAGTGCATAGTAGTAAAGTGGGACCAAAACTTTTATTCAGCAAGGATTAAGGTGTTAAACTGATTGAAAGTGTGAGTAAAGACTTGTATTACCTACTGAATTATTATACTGAAAAGCAAATAACTTCGCTGAAAAAAAAAGATGGAAATTGAAAAGCACAAACATCAAAAATATACACTGAATTCTGTCAAATTTCACAATAACATTTTGTGCGAAACACATTTATTGAGCTGCGAGATGTCCTCTAAACAAATTCTAGCCCTCATCTGTCCCCGGTGAAGCCCAACAGCGATTGAAAGTCAAGGTGGCCATTTTCACAGAAACACCCTCTGAATTTGAATAATTCTG